>NW_007378971.1:47481-74200 GCF_000475195.1 Diaphorina citri | reverse complement strand
CTCAAGGCATTTGATTGGTCAATTTTGACTTGAGACTGATCTAAGAAAGATCATTCTTGTTCATAAATACGAGTGTAATTGTGTAATTGGCCTTTGTACAAATAATTATGTCCCTTTTTTTGAACTAAATCAAAACATAAAAGCAACAGCAACAACAGGATAGATTGGCTTTTGTTTAGCGCAACAAAAAAAAGAAACAATTGAGTGCCGGAAATTGGCAATCGGGCAATTTTTGCGCAGGATTAAGGAAACGATAACAACGGAGGTACCTACCATCCTCCCGAAATCGAAAACACCACAGGACAGGAGAAAGCCAGCCGTTCCGAGAACGAACCTTATCTGTTTTAGGATACAGTTCTCCCCGGTCGTTAATCCGCGACCTAACTGGCCTACGTAGGTATTAAGGTAACATTCCTGTGACTTGTTGTGTAAATCGGTGTTCTTTTTCACAATGCTCCACAGCTACATATATCTTTTCAGATTTTGCCCATCATTAAGTTGCCACTCATTAACTTGCCATTCCTACTCAAATTAGTCAAAACTGTAGAGATAGAGATAGATAGGTAGGTACATAGGTACCTACAGTTAAGTACACAGGAAGTATTTTTTATACTATTTATCCGTACCCCAGGAATGTGCAAAGATATGTATCCCGACCACATCAAGGAAGGTCAAGTGAACAGTGCTCGAGAAATTCGAGAAAGTACCCCAGGAATGTGCAAAGATATGTATCCCGACCACATCAAGGAAGGTCAAGTGAACAGTGCTCGAGAAATTCGAGAAAACACAATGACAAGGTGAAATCTCTACAAATAAATCACAGTGATGATTCTGACTCATCAAATGCAAGTGCTGAGCTAGCGAGCCACCCCTGCTCTATAGCAACGGTCGACAACTGGCGGTCCGCCATGACTTGGTAGTGGCGGACAGCAGTCCAAATCTAAATGACAAAGCACTATTGTCCGGGCCGCGGAAAAAAAAATCGAACTAATTTAATTTGTTTCTTTTTCATGGAGGAAACCTTGAATCTTTTTCTTTTTTGTAGGTGTTTTTTTTTACCTTTTGTCCTTAAATCAAGATGACTTATCTCCTTTGGAGGGGATGATAGTTTTCATCCGGTTCGGACTCTGGACCACGAAGATTTTTTCAATGTTCATCCGGAACAAACAATACTCAACTTCTACACACTTCTTATCAACACTGTTATCAAAGATAAGAGATAACAACAAGAATTTATAGGTAATTTATTAGGTATTGTATTACATTCAAAAATCAAAACTTTTAAAAATGAATGTAAAGACTGTGTTAGGTATTACTAATTAGGGAATTTCCTTTGCTTGTAGAAATTATTAGGTGAAAGGTATATTTGTAAAGTAAATCTGGTCATTGTTTCTATTCTTTCAGAAATGTCTTACAGATAATGAAACTTTTGAATTAATTCAGAATGGAAATGTTTGTGATTTGGAGACACAGGTAGGGAATTTCCTTTGCTTGTAGAAATTATTAGGTGAAAGGTATATTTGTAAAGTAAAACTGGTCATTGTTTCTATTCTTTCAGAAATTTCTTACAGATAATGAAACTTTCGAATTAATTCAGAATGGAAATGTTTGGTGAAAGGTATATTTGTAAAGTAAAACTGGTCATTGTTTCTATTCTTTCAGAAATGTTTTACAGATAATGAAATTTTCGAATTAATTCGGAATGGAAATGTTTCTGATTTGGAGACACAGGATGAAGAGGAAGAGATATTTGGAATTAATTCAGAATGGAAATGTTTCTGATTTGGAGACACAGGATGAAGAGGAAGAGATATTTGCAGATTTCTACTCCAACATAGGACAATCAGATCATTCAAATGCAGAATTTGATGATAGCAAGGCAGAGCTCAACAGGATTGTTAGGAGGGACAACCCTATGAATTTTATTTTATTTTGTTTATCTAATAATGTTAAGTACGAGTTTGATTTGTAATCAAGAAACTTTTGTAAAAAAAAAAATAAAATAAATAAAAATAATAATAATAAATAAAAAAAATAAAACAAAAGAATGTTTCCAATAATAATAATAATAATAATAATAATAATAATAATAATAATTTATTTTAGTTTTAGTTTAAATATTTACATAACACATGGAATTAATTTGAATTTTAAATAAACATTTATTTTTGCTTTATTTCAATTTGCTTTTTTTATTTATTATCTTTTTTTTTACAAAGAATAATTTTGTTTACAAATGTTTACAGAATAAAATTAATAGGAAAATAGCCTTACGAGCGCTAGCTTTTAGCATCAAATATCTAGTCCAGTTATGTATATTAAGCATTTGTAATTTTGTACCCTACAAAGCATAGGCAATTGTTTGCATTACAACCATCAATTTCTAGTCTATTTTAGCAAGGGGTATCTTCAGAACGGTTCTGGGGCCTTTGGAATAAAAACTTAAAAGGGATAAAAAAATTATCTATTTTTTAATAGGTAGGTAAAAAAGATTGAAAATAATAATAAAAGTCAAACGACAAAATGAGGACTGGGAATTCTAAAGAAACTATACTATTGGACACCAAATTTCTTCATTTACCTATTTCATGATCGGGCATTTTTCGACACTAGGTGTATTTTCCTTTTAGAAAACTTTTGAAACTGAACCGGTTCGGTTTTGGAAACTGAAATGGCGCCTGTACTAAACCATAGGAAATCCAAGATAAGGCGCCATCGAAATCGGTTCCTTTTCTGAAAGAAAAATACTCTAAAACTTTTGAAACTGAACCGGTTCGGTTTTGGAAACTGAAATGGCGCCTGTACTAAACCATAGGAAATCCAAGATAAGGCGCCATCGGAATCGGTTCCTTTTCTGAAAGAAAAATACTCCTACTGCCCGTTCACACTACCCGGAACAAATTTTTCTTCGTCACGATTTCTTTTCGTAAGGCATAATGTAGAAATGACTTAGCGTGTTCATATTGGCAACGCAGAAAAGTTCGGGAACTTTGTAACTTCGGACGAAGACCTGTCTGAGTCGGTACCCCAGGAATGTGCAAAGATATGTATCCCGACCACATCAAGGAAGGTCAAGTGAACAGTGCTCGAGAAATTCGAGAAAACACAATTACAAGGTGAAATCTCTACAAATAAATCACAGTGATGATTCTGACTCATCAAATGCAAGTGCTGAGCTAGCGAGCCACCCCTGCTCTATAGCAACGGTCGACAACTGGCGGTCCGCCATGACTTGGTAGTGGCGGACAGCAGTCCAAATCTAAATGACAAAGCACTATTGTCCGGGCCGCGGAAAAAAAAATCGAACTAATTTAATTTGTTTCTTTTTCATGGAGGAAACCTTGATTTTTTTTCTTTTTTGTAGGTGTATTTTTTTTTACCTTTTGTCCTTAAATCAAGATGACATATCTCCTTTGGAGGGGATGATAGTTTTCATCCGGTTCGGACTCTGGACCACGAAGATTTTTTCATTGTTCATCCGGACCATAACGGGATTTAGATTCCGACCCCTGCTCTACAGACATGCCATTAGTTCGCTAAATGGCCAGAGTAAATAAAATAAAAATAGTAGTAAAAAATAAAAAAAAAATAGATAAAACCGTCACTTACCGTTCAATGCCGGTGAGGAGATGTCTATATTCATCCGGACCATAACGGGATTTAGATTCCGACCCCTGCTCTACAGACATGCCATTAGTTCGCTAAATGGCCAGAGTAAATAAAATAGTAGTAAAAAATAAAAAAATAGATAAAACCGTCACTTACCGTTCAATGCCGGTGAGGAGATGTCTATGTTTGCGTGACACCAGAGCTCCACCACCCCAGGCTGCGTCCACATGTAGCCACATGTCATATTCCGCGCAAATATCAGCAATAGCCGGTATAGGATCGAATGCCCCGAGAACCGTGGTACCTGGGAACATGAGATGACATTTGTTAAGGGGTCTGGACCAGGCTTAAAATCCAAGGAGATTTTTACTTTCTAATACCCTTACGTATAGGGAACCTATACAAGGTAATGAGAAAGTATTTTTTCTTCGTGTACAGAACCTCATTTTTCGTCAGCCTCTCAATCAGTCTCAACCAAACGTTTTGTGTTCCATCCTTGACACATTTGTGGACTACATACCAAATTTCAAGTCTCTAGCTCATACCGTTCCCGAGGTATTATTGAATTACACCGAAAACCGCCAAAAAGCGGTCAAAATGCCGCCAAGAATTGCACCGATCTTAACCAAAAGTTTCGTGTTGCACCCTTGTCACATTTGTCATCTGCATGCCAAATTTCAAGTCTCTAGCTCTTACCGTTCTCGAGATATTTTGTTTACAGACAGACACACAAACGGACCAATAGCTCAAACTTTGTATTTAGGCTCTAAGGACCTCAAAACGTGTTTTGGCACTAACATCTGACCATCGAAAATTTGACCCGATTACATTACTTTCCTTCCTATAGGCACTAAAAACTGACCATCGAAAATTTGACCCGATTACATTACTTTCCTTCCTATAGGATAAGGAAAGTAAAAACTGTCCTAAAAAGGAAAAAAAAGTTTTTGAAGTTAAGCAAGGTTTAAACACACTGTGAACAGAGGAAACAAAGAGACAGGGTGGGTTAGGTCAAATAAATAAATTAGATAGGAAGTTCACCTGGTAAGGCCGCCGGAGGTCACTGACGCACCTAAGTAAACACTGGGTACACCCTGAATATAGCCAGCCTAGTTAGCAAGACGACAAGACCTAATAAAATGAGTGCTCCACCGCCGTTTTTATTTCATAGCAACGAAACAACTGCTACATTAGACGCATGTGGTCTGTGTCGTAGTAAGCCTCTCACCAGATGGGCGATAAGAGACACAATACATCCCATTTAGGTGCTGGGTCAACACGAGAACACCAGAAATTAACCCGTTAAATACGTATTTGCAATCGAAAAACGAGTGCAAATTTTTGTCGATGGGTGGGATTCGAACCCGGGACCTTTTGCATGGCAAGAGAGTGCGTTACTGGGCTAACCGTGCCCCCTAACATTCCTAAATTAACAAATAAATGAAAAATCAATTGATAAAGAAAAATCAAATTAATTAATTATCAACCATAATCTTACCTTAGTGTGAGGAGAGGAGAGACGACAAAATTATAAAAATTGGGGTAAGATCATTTTGCATTTCAAATTGGTTTTCTAGAGGCATTTTACATTTTGCATTTCAAATTGGTTTTCAAAAGCATTTTGCACATCTCTGCCCCTAACATTCCTAAATTAATAAAATAAATGAAAAATCAATTGATAAAGAAAAATCAAATTAATCAATTATCAACCATAATCTTACCTTAGTGTGAGGAGAGGAGAGACGACAAAATTATAAAAATTGGGGTAAGAAGTACAATAATAGAAACAAAATGACTAGATTGGATTGTTCTGTGTGTTTGTAGTTTGGCGAGTCTGGCGAGAGCGTTCCCGGAGCGTTCTCGGAACGGTCCCAGGGGCCTAGCGTGGCGGCGCGCCGGAATGACAGCCGGTCAGTTTGCGCCAATCGCCCAGCTGTACGCCGAGGCGCGAACATTCGCGCGCGTACGCTGTAAAACTCTCGCAGTGACAGTTCTTGAGCGGGCACTCACACATGTCCACCAGACACGACCTGGGGGAAGACAGAGAAAAGGGATTAAGAATAATGTAGTATAATGAATGATGTAGTACTTACGAGTATTTGCGGTGAAGCACAACCTTCAACTGTTCTTGGGTATGCCGGTATTAACTCCGAGTATTGGTAATTGGATATGACAACAGTGCCCTAAATCACCAAAGAAAAGTATTTTACAAGTGTAATAGCCAATGGAAAAGCAGAATTTTGAATTTGGACGAATCATATCGAATTATGGAATTGTAAATACTTTTCCATACTTTGGTGATTTAGGGCACAGTAATTGCTTCATTTACTATCTATTAGGTATTTCCCTTTTGTCATTAATCTCTAATCTCTAGTACCATTTGAGTAGACAGCCCTATGGAGACTAGGTGAGGTTATTTTGAGGAGGACTGAAGATTGTTGCGAACAGAGGGTAAAACCCCCCTCACTACAAACCTTAACAGTGATAAAGTCACGTTAAACCCGTGGGACTAGGCCGCAGGTTCGATTCCCGCCCGGGGCGGATTTTATCCTATCCTGTCTTCCTTCTCTCTTCGATTTCGGGACGATAAGACCATAGCAGTTACAGTTCCCTCTGTCAAACCTCTTCAAAAAAAATGAGACGATTTCTCATCTTCTAAATGAAAAAGAAAATACGTTAAACCCCTATCAAATTTATAGGGAGGCTCCGTCGTATAATAAAAAGTCCCACTATGCCAAAACAAAATTTCGACTCACTTGAAGTACATCAGATGGTTGAGGCGGGCGTGACACGCGGAAAACACGTCGGACCGCAACGGCTTGCACTTCTTGTCGCGGTACTTCCGCTGCGGTAGGCGATGATTGCACCGCACGCCGCCCAGGCCGACGCTATTCTCCGTGTTCGGCCGGGAACACGCCTTGCGGCCGCCGACGCGCCAGGAGGCGCCGAATTTGTTCGCGTCCGTCACCACGCGGCCACGCTTCGTCGTGAGATCGTCGGAGGAGATGCCGTTGAAATTGCCGCAAAGGCCGCACAGCCGATCTGGCGGAAAAGAAGGGACGGTAAAATGGTGAATATGTAAGGTCGAACCACTTATTCCCTATAAAACTGTGGGGCGACGCGTCCGTCACCACACGGCCACGCTTCGTCGTGAGATCGTCGGAAGAGATGCCGTTGAAATTGCCGCAAAGGCCGCACAGCCGATCTGGCGGAAAAGAGGGGAAGGTAAAATGGTGAATGTGTAAGGTCGAACCACTTTTTCCCTATAAAACTGTGGGGCGAGGCTACGAAAAAGCACAAATACATGGATACATAAAACATAAAAAATACCTAAAACTAAAAAAAAAAAAAAAAAAGGGGTGTTGGTTTTAGCCCAAGTTTTTTTTTTTTGGAAGGGGGAGGCCCAAAAAAAGGGATCAGCAAAAAAAAAAAAAAAAAAAAAAACCATCATATTGATAGTGGCAGTGAACATCCCAATCGAGAAAGTGAAATAAAGGAATACATAGTACAATGATTTGACTTAGACTCGAACCACCAACCTCCAGATTTCAAGTCCAACGCGTTATAACCACTGCACCACTGAGGTTGGTAGAAGAGTAAAATAAATTTCAATGAGCGCCTGTAAATTAAATCTAAATATGCAATGTGCCAGTTTTTTTCTGAATCTAATGAATCCAAAAAACATTACTCGGATTTTAGAATCTGTTATTTACAGAGGGAAACTATAACAATCAGAGTCCTTGTCCGTTAGAATCTGTATTTGGTTAATTTTCAACTTCAACCTTTATTTGATGTTGTGGGTAAATAATATAGGCCCGTTGGCGCTTCGGACTCTTGACGTTTGCGCACCTCCCGGTCCGTTTGATTCTTTTTTCACCTCAAAACCCCAAAACTTCAACTCACTTTTAAACTTAGCCGGTGCGGACACCTCAAGGAAGCTGTTCCCGTCCCACAGGACTTTGATCCCAATGGCCGTCTCTACCAGGACACTCTCGGCCGTCTTGGTGACGATGACTTTCGACGGCAAATCGTACGGCAAGGCAACGCGCTGGCCGTCTATTTTCACTCGCAGCTTCTCCCCCAGGTTCACCTTCATGTCCCCTATCTGGAAAGAAATGGATGGAAAGCATGAGGAAATTGCAGAAAAATAAGTGGAAAGTACCTATTGGGAATTTTCAATATTTCTTTTTTACTTTTTAATTATTAAACGAATGTCTTTTAAATATAATTATTTTAAATAAATTGATTATTTTTTTTTACTTTTAGAATTAAAACATGTTTTTCACTTTTTGTTCATCGGGGGAATAGAATCATACCCTTCTGGCTTCAAATTTTACAATCGGGGGAATCGGTATAAAATGGGGGGAATTGAATGCTGTCCAACTCACCCTAATCGACACGGTCTTGGTCCAGGACGAGGTCTTGGTGTCTCGCGCATCATTGGTTACCCGAATACTGAACGCACCCCCGGTACAATCCGCCGTCAGCTGGTACTTGCACGAACCTTGGAAGCTGTAGAACTTGCCATCGAATGTGCGGTAGTGCGGATCGCCAAACACGGTACACACGCCGTCACCTGAGAAAAGAAGGAGAAAATTGTTAGATGTTTTTTGGGGAGGAAAAATATTTTTCGATCATTACAAATACGTCCATCACACCATCAGAAATAAGGGGGAATATTGTTAAGTTTTTTTTTTTTTTTTTTTTTTTTTTTTTTTTTTTTTTTTTTTTTTTTTTTTTTTTGCGGAAAAAAGTAGGGTTAGGGTATCTTTATCTCTTTATCTGCATGTCTAGTAGAAAACCAAGTTCATCAAATCAGTAGCTATAAAGTAGAAGAGTGTTATCGAGTGTTCAAGAAAGTAAATGATTGCCTCAGGCAATAATCCAAATTTAACATTTGAAAGGTATCTATCTTTAGATCAGCACAAATACCTTCGTCATTAAAAATCTTAAAGGTACCTTACACAATCATTAGTACCTACCTAATGTCATTATTTCCAAGTAATGATGATGAAAAATCAGAAAATCCGGAATTCCATCATTAGTAATGTCATTACTAATGATCATGTAAGGTACCTATTTTAGCCCATCCTATTTAGTTTTGAAGGTAGCGCGCCTGTCCTTAGGTATAAGCGCGAGGTCTTGGGTTTGATTCCTGCCCGGGGCGGTCAACAGATAAGTTTCGGCCTCCGATCGATGTCGACTGAACCGCCCACACTACCATAGATTCACCTCGTCGGTCGACGACCAGTCCCCTATGTGTGGACACACCTTGAGTAAGTATCCAGGTACCTATGTCCATTAGGACCTCACACACTTTCAGAATTCCAAACTGTTATTCTTTCAATTATAGGCTGGTCTATTATTCCTGCCCGGGGCGGATTTTATCCTGCTGGGATAATGTTCGTTCTCGGAACGGCTGGCTTTCTCCTATCCCATCTTCCTTCTCTCTTCGATTTCGGGTCGATAAGACCATAGCAGTTAAAGTTCTCTCTGTCAAACCTCTTTTTTAAAAAATCTTAGCCCATCCTAGTTATAGTTTTGAAGGTAGCGCGCCTGTCTTTAGGTATAAGCGCGAGGTCTTGGGTTTGTCCGGGGCGGTCAACAGATAAGTTTCGGCCTCCGATCGATGTCGACTGAACCGCCCACACTGCCGTAGATTCACCTCGTCGGTCGACGACCGCTCCCCTATGTGTGTACACACCTTCAGTAAGTATCCAGGTACCTATGTCCATTAGGACCTCACACACTTTAAGAATTCCAAACTGTTATTCTTTCAATTATAGGCTGGTCTATAACACGGTACTATTGGCAAGATAAAGATAGTTTAGGGTAAAATAAATTGGTTTAAATTGATTCAATTAGGTGGAAATCCTCGTTTAACAATAGAACAGAAACAGGGTGCCTGTGTTTACACACACCCCTTTTTACGGTACCTAAACCAAATTGATGAGATAGGATAGATGGATGGATAGCTAATAATAATCATATACATTGGTGCAGAAATTAATAGGGGGAACGTGCAATGAATGGTACTCTCCCACAAAATAGGGGGAAAAGCAGACATGGTTGATTGACACCGAGGGATGATAATCAATAATTTGGTACTCGTACAAGTATAGAGTATAACTAAAGCATAGTTATATTCCTAATGCCCTAATACCTATAAGTTAAAAGATGGATAGCTAATAATAATCATATACATTGGTGCAGAAATTAATAGGGGGAACGTGCAATGAATGGTACTCTCCCACAAAATAGGGGGGAAAGCAGACATGGTTAATTGACACAGAGGGATGATAATCAATAATTTGGTACTCGTATAAGTATAGAGTATAACTATAGCATAGTTATAGTCCTAATGCCCTAATAATACCTATAAGTTAAAAGGTTACTATTAGGGATCATCTTATCATTCTAGGGATCCAATTATTCCAATAGTATCGAACGCTGGTCTATTACACGGTACTATTGGCAAGATAAAGATAGTTTAGGGTAAAATAAATTGGTTTAAATTGATTCAATTAGGTGGAAATCCTCGTTTAACAATAGAACAGAAACAGGGTGCCTGTGTTTACACACACCCCTTTTTACGGTATCTACCTAAACCAAATTGATGAGATAGGACAGATGGATGGATAGCTAATAATGATCATATACATTGGTGCAGAAATTAATAGGGGGAACGTGCAATGAATGGTACTCTCCCACAAAGTAGGGGGAAAAGCAGACATGGTTAATTGACACAGAGGGATGATAATCAATAATTTGGTACTCGTATAAGTATAGAGTAATACTAAAGCATAGTTATATTCCTAATGCCCTAATACCTATACGTTAAAATGTTAGTATTAGGGATCATCTTATCATTCTAGGGATCCAATTATTCCAATAGTATCGAACACCTAATCACTATCTATGTATTAATACCTAATAGTCCGTGGTGCGTAAAATCATTGTAAATTAGATACCTAGCTAGGAATCGTTTCTCTGAGAGACAAAACAAGAGCAAAAAAGGTTATTGAATAAAGCATTGCACAAAATTCGCTCCTTTTTTTAATTTTTCCTTCCTCTGTTATAATTATCTGTCGTTGCCAGAGTACGTTCTATTATATGTCTTACTCTAAGTAGCTTATCTTTAGGCCTTGTGGAAAGCTTGGTAAATCTTGTACACAACCCTACATCTCTTGAGCATAATAAAACCTCTTCAATGAAATCTGGCTCCAAGATGGAAAAATCGAGGACATAATGGTAGTAAAACACATACCTACCTACAATGCAATGAATTCAGCAAAGGGAGCTAAAGAGAAAGCAAGGAAAAGTAAAAGAAGAAGAAGAAGAAGAAGAAGAAGAAGAGAAGAAACGAAGAAAAAAACATGGAATGTGAACACGAAATCGATTTGTTTGAGAAAAAAAAAAAAAAAAAAAACATGAAAATGCTTTTAACGTCATAATTGCTATCATAGACGAAGACAAAGCAATCGGTGGTGATACACTCGTAAAACAAAACACAAAAGATAAAAACAAAACCTGACAATGAGATAGAAACCCAATGTTTTCGCAAACAAAGGACGAGAAAGAACAACCAACCTACACAACAACACCCACAAGAAAAGGATCAAAAGAAATATTGATGAAGTAATGGATGACCCCGATAGAGACCAAGACACAAAAGAAAAACTACTCTAGGAGAAAACTCTATTGATGAAACTTTTCAATGAAGTTAATAACGACTTCTTAAACAAACATAAAGAATTCAGAGGTGAATAAGACCTTACAAACAAACATATTAGAATGGAATTTGAAAGATAAAGAAAAAAATAGCTTTCAGTATGATAGTATGAATGAAAGAAAAATGGAAGAATGAGTATGAAAGAGTGTTGACGGGTTTGGAGAATAAAAAGGACTCTCTTTCCAGTTATTAAGGTAAAAAAATGGAGTTTTGTTAAAACATGATTGGTAAACAAGTCCTCATTTGTTATAGGGTGCTTTCTAACACAATCTTGAATTCACGATTGGTATTTGGTAACTAAGTAAATCCTCATTTTGTTATATGTATGTATGTTGTTCTTTCATTGGTTGTCTAATGGGTCTTTTGTTAGACGAGGAATTTGAACAATAGGGTGGTTTTAAATATTCATAAATTAATCAAACCAGTCATGGAATGAGCACACCTCTTGGTCTATGGTCCCCTTATTTAATAGACCTTAATATGTGCTAATTTAGAAAATTTATGCGCTAATTTAGAATAATATACTTATACCTTGTTTATCCTGCTGGGATAGGAATTTACGTGAAGTTTCAACGTTGAAGAGAAGAAAAAATAAGGAACTAAGGAATTTTTCTTTTCTTCTACAACTTCTAGATCCCGAGATATATCGATTTGAAAAACATCGGAAAAACGATTTGAAAAACAACTTACTTTCAATACACTGGGCACAACAGGCTCCTGGTAGCTTGATCAGTTTCATGTGAGGGGGGCAGGGGGTGTTCATAGGGGGGCACACCTCCATGGAACACCGGGCCTGGCCCTTGTGACAAATGCAGGACTTGCAGGGGTCCAGATCCGACCACGACTCTCCATCCTGGAAATAAATCGGGAATTCGGGAATTACAGAATATACCTTATTTATCCTAGTAGCCTCCGTTGCCGAGTGGGTATTACACTAGGCTTTCACACCAGAAAGGTTTCGGGTTCGATTTGGGTCGTCAAACCCGTTGTTACAGTTCCCTCTATCAAACCCGTTGTTACAGTTCCCTCTATCAAACCGTTGTTACAGTTCCCTCTATCAAACCCTTTGTTACAGTTCCCTCTATCAAACCCGTTGTTACAGTTCCCGTTGATTTTTCCATCCATCTTCTTATCCATTCACGGCGAATTAATAAAAAAATATAATTTAAAAAAGTCTATCTTCATAAAATTAAATGTATCCTTCATTCATTAATAAAACAACAAAAAGATTTGAGTATTCTTTTCAACCAAGACAGATAGGTACTGAGTTGATTCTCGCGTCACAACAAAGAGTTGAATTATGAATCAATCATTAATTCAAATCACGATAATATAAGAAGCCAACTTTTTTTTTAAGTGCTACTTAATTATTATTTTACTACTTGCCTATTAATACTTGATTATTTTTGGGTGTCTAATTGTCTATGCTTAAAAATCTAATCAACAAAACTTCATTCTGATTGAAGACCTGTATTTCATTATTACAATAATTACATTATACCTTTATACCTAACATTTGGTTCTCCTTTTAAAGTTACCTACCTAAATGTAGGTAGTTATATGTACCTACATAATATCAAGTTTTGCCATACTAGTCAGCTTCAAGGGTAGCGCAGTAGCGCGCTTGCCTTGTAAGCGCTAGGTCGCGGGTTCCGTTCTGGTCCAGAGCGATTTTTTTCAACAGACGATTTTTTTTAACACGTCCACACTGCCTCCACACAATATAGGTATAGATTTTCTTCGGTGGACTACCTATGTTTGGACACACCATAAAACCCTAGCATAAAACCCAAAAAGAACCAAACCAGAAGAGCACCCAATTGAGCCAAATTCCCCTGTATACATATATCGAGTCAGGTGGTCTGCCTTGTCTTGTGCGCTTTTATGCCATGTTCCCGAGATTAGGCTTCGGACTATGTAGCCCTCATGATCAGGAACGGAATTTTTGAGGAACGCTCTTACGAATAAGGAATAAGGAAAGTAAAAAGGTATCCCACAAAAATATTTCTCCTGTCTAACTGTCTCCTAAAGTGTGTTCAAAGTTTGACTATTTGTGGACACACCTTCAGATCCTGTCTTCCTTCTCCTTCGTTTTCGGGACGATAAGACCTCAGTGCTGTTGTTAGAGTTCCCTCAAACCAGTCAAACCTCTTGAAAAAAAAAAAAAGGAAACTCAGCCCTTTTCCTTGTCTCTAGTAGGAGACAAAACGGCCAAGTTTCAAGGTCAAAAAGGCCTGGAAGCCGAAAGACAAAACTAGGAAGCCGAAGGCCACATGTAGAAGGGCGAAGGTTGTGACAGACACCGAAGCGAATACAATAGTCCGTCCCTTATACCTTTTTATTACTATTGTAATAATAAAGGAAGGACGGACTAAAAAGTAGGTAAGTAACTCTAGGATAGGCAAGAAACTATGTAGGTAAGTGCATACATACATATATCGAATTATCGAATGTTAATGAAATTGAGAGCTGTTTTTCCTTTCTTTGCTTCTTTTCAGGTCTCGCTAACTAGACTGTAATCAGATCGACCTCAATTCGAAATGAATGAATAAAAAGTAGGTAAGTAACTCCAGGATAGGCAAGAAACTATGTAGGTAAGTACATACATATATCGAATGTTAATGAAATTGAGAGCTGTTTTTCCTTTCTTTGCTTCTTTTCAGGTCTCGCTCTTACGGGAAACTAGCGACCTCTTTCTGATAAATCATGCCACAATTTCTGTAAGTTTACTTACCTACCAGGAAATTTTTCGTGAATCTATCTTGGAATTGTCAATCTCGTGTTATAAAAACTTTGGTATAGTTTAGATCCCAGTTTAGATTCCGGGAGGGAAGAACTTTTCGGTCCCATTCTGACAGGATAATAAACAAGAATGCCTATCATTCTCTATTCTATTAAATGATTACATCCATCCATTCTACAGAGGAAAAAATCTCACAATGAAATGGCTAGCGTGTCAAGTAGGTACGTAATTTCTGAAACAATTCTCACAATAAATAGGTGTCTAATGTCTGTTATAATATTTATTACTGATTTGGGGAATTTTTGAGAAATAAAATTCAGCCCCAGGCCCCAGGGGACTTATACATTTTTCATTGACTGACTCATAGGTTTGGTGCTTCCCCAATTTTAACCCAAGATAAAGTTAACGTCACTATATGCAACAGCTGAGTTCTAAGGTCTTATCCTCCTTAAAGTGAACAGAGAAGGAAGACAGGATAGGAGAAAGTGAGTTGTTCTGAGAACTAACCTTATCTGTTTTGGATAAATTTCACCCTGGACGGAAATCAAACCCGCGACCTAGCGCTTACAAGGCAGACGCGCACCCTCCAAGCTAAGGCTGGCACTAAGGTTTGTGGTGACGGGGTTTTGCCCTCCAGCTCCACATTCGAGCCAAATTCTGCCTGATCTTGACTTGAGCCAAAAAGTTGGCTTCAAAATTACTTAATAGGTACCTTCTTCTTCTTATAATATGAGATACCCGCATCACATTTTTCACATTCTTCGTGGAATTCCAACTTCTATCTCTCTCTCATTCTGATGATAGACTTCGCTTCTCTCTCTCTCTCTCTCTCTCTCTTCCTAAGTTTACAGGGAACAGGGTGTTTCCAAGTTTACTGATTTTGGAACATTTCACTCTATTTGGATCCGCGTTCGAAAATACATTCCCTCCTGTTAGCTTGGAAGGTAGCGCGTTTGTTCTCGGAACGGCTGACTTTCTCTGTTTTGTCCTCCTTCTCTCTTCGATTTCAGGACGATAAGACCTTCGTTGTTACAGTTCCCTCTACCAAACCCGTTGTTACAGTTCCCTCTATTGTTCTCGGAACGGCTGACTTTCTCTGTTTTGTCCTCCTTCTCTCTTCGATTTCAGGACGATAAGACCTTATCCAGGATGATTGACAGTAAGGAAGACTTGCATTTGATTGGTTCATTAGCTGATCTATTATCTGATTGGTTCATTAAATGATTGATTGTCTCATTGATTTATCTGATTTTTAATTCATTTGATATCTGATTGATTCATAGAGCCAGGATAGAGTCGATTGTTTTCGAAATTCCGGATCTTTGAAGTTCAGTTGTGATACAGGGTAAACTTGAAGTAACTAGTAGGTAACTATAGAAATTATGGAATTGAAAAGTAAGGTATCTAAGTAAAGGAATCCTGAAATTGGAACTTAAATAAGGAGCAGGAATCGTGAAATTGAAACGCAAAAAAAAAGAAGAATAGAACAAGGAATAGTAAAATTAAAATCCAAAGCACTAGCTTACTTGCCTATGGCTAAAGGAACCGTGAAATTGAAACGTAAATAAAGAAGAGGAATAGAATAAGGAATCATGAAATTGAAACGTAAAGTCCGGTCTCTCCTGACCACAAAGTTCAGGACTATAAGATACCTAGTTATAAAACCATGTTACAGTATAAACAAAAGGCAATCTCAGTGATTAAGTTGAAATAACAATATCTCTAAAACATCTCTATATTATGCTCATCTACAGGGTGGGACTTGAAAAAGTTTCAGATTTCATATCTTGAACTTTGGTCTAGAAAGTTCTCCTCTTTCTTTGACTTAATACATTTATAAAATAATGTCCAACACTTTCAAGCGGATTTGCCAAAACGAAAGGAAAACTGAAATTTCTTGTCAGAGTTGAAATTCCTTTCTTCTTCTTCTTCTTCTTCTTCTTCTTCTTCTTCTTCTTCTTCTTCTTCTTCTTCTTCTTCTCCTTCTTCTCCTCCTCGAAAAAAGTGATTTGTAACTGGGTCACCCGTCCATATACACACCAAGCTCCCGGTAACTGTACACAGGGGACACCCTGTATACCGACACAGGCCACAAGCGTCTAATGTAGCAGTTGTTCCATTGCTACGAAATAAAAACGGCGGTGGAACACTCATCTTAAAAAAAAAACTAGTTTTCGACGGTATGTAGCCGTCCCTCGGTTTTATTCATTACTCATTAGCAGCAGCTACTTCAATTACAACTATTGGTAGCAGGAGAGAAGCATTTTAATTTCCGAATCGTGACTTCTGTGTAGTTTTGTGTAAGTAGTCTCTGAATGTACATAGTTTTGTGTAGTCTCAACTCTGTGCAGTCGTGATAGAGTCATTCTGAAAATACTTCTGAGTTCTGAGGTTCAAAATCTTCAAACTATTTGAGTCGTTCTCCGATGGACTCTGGATCTGAAGGTTGGTGGTTCGAGTCCAAGTCAAGTCATGAAATTTTAGCGTAGTGTGTTTAGCGGTGAACGACATTTGTGGCAAGCATTTATGTCAGCACAATTGAAAATCCTTTTTACTTAATAGTTTTGGGTTCCAGTCGATGTAAAGCGACTAATGTCGATTATGATATTCTATATGGAAATAAAAAAATTCTATTAGAGTTTATTGGCCGCACCTTAAGGAATATTCTATTCTATTCTATTTTATCTCAAATCCGTCACTGAAATTCCAAGTTGATCGTTGAATATTCATAAACCGAAATCATAATTAGGTATTTCTCCAAAAGGTCGCTCAAACTAATTGAATGAGCACTGAGCATTCTCATAGGAGCCCTTCACACGTTCACTCTTCCTGACCTGAAACTTGAAACCATTTTTAAAAAGCGCACCATACACGAAACATACATGAAAAGCTTGACACTATAATATATAGCGTTTTAACAACCTAGATCAGGAGAAGTAAACCAATAATAGAGTTAGTGGAAGACACCCTGACTTAATTGTGGCAACCTATCCACTAATTTCTCAGTGTAGCATCAGTTGCACAGCGACGTTAAATCTCTATCAAACAAAACTTGGGTGTTTTAAGCTTTTGGTGGATGTGTCACTTGGGTGTTTTAAGCTTTTGGTGGATGTGTCACTTGGGTGTTTTAAGCTTTTGGTGGATGTGTCACTTGGGTGTTTTAAGCTTTTGGTGGATGTGTCACTTAGGTGTTTTAAGCTTTTGGTGGATGTGTCACTTTGGTGTTTTAAGCTTTTGGTGGATGTGTCACTTGGGTGTTTTAAGCTTTTGGTGGATGTGTCACTTTGGTGTTTTAAGCTTTTGGTGGATGTGTCACTTTGGTGTTTTAATCTTTTGGGGATGTGTCACTTGGGTGTTTTAAGCTTTTGGTGGATGTGTCACTTTGGTGTTTTAATTTTTTGGTGGATGTGTCACTTTGGTGTTTTAAGCTCCCGTTAATTAAGGGCCAGATCAAACTAATTTTCGACGGTATGTAGCCGTCCCTTGGTTTTATTCATTATACTCATTAGCAGCAGCTACTTCAATAACAACTAGTGGTAGCAGGAGAGAAGCATTTTAATTTCCGAATCGTGACTTCTGTGTAGTTTTGTGTAAGTAGTCTCTCTGAACTCTGAATGTACATAGTTTTGTGTAGTTTCAACTCTGTGCTGCAGTCGTGATAGAGTCATTCTGAAAATACTTCTGAGTTCTGAGGTTCAAAATCTTCAAATTATTTGCGTCGTTCTTAGTAGCTGTTCTGAGCTTCAATGTGTGCTCAGAATCCGAGGCCAGCCACTAACGCTCGAACATGGACCTCCTACGTGCAATCCTAGTGTGATACGCACTTGGCCACGGAGGCTCATTCAATTAAATATGGGAAGTATTGTGTCTCTTCTCGCCCATCCGATGAGAGGCATACTACGGGATGGGCATGCTACGACACAGGCCACAAGCGTCTAATAGAGCAGTTGTTCCATTGCTACGAAATAAAAACGGCGGTGGAACACTCATCTAAAAATAAAAAAAAAAAAAAACAAATTTTCGACGGTATGTAGCCGTCCCTCGGTTTTATTCATCAATAACAACTAGTGGTAGCAGGAGAGAAGCATTTTAATTTCCGAATCGTGACTTCTGTGTAGTTTTGTGTAAGTAGTCTCTCTGAATGTACATAGTTTTGTGTAGTCTCAACTTTGTGCAGTCGTGATAGAGTCATTCTGAAAATACTTCTGAGTTCTGAGGTTCAAAATCTTCAAATTATTTGAGTCGTTCTCAGTAGCTGTTCTGAGCTTCAATGTGTGCTCAGAATCCGAGGCCAGCCACTAACGTTCGAACATGGACCTCCTACGTGCAATCCTAATGTGATACGCACTTGGCCACGGAGGCTCATTCAATTAAAAATAAAATTCCATACCTCGGCTGGGATTGAACCCACGCCCTCCTGTTTACCAGGCGAGCGCCTTGACCACTACACCACCAAGGCAGGTAGAATGTTCAGATTGGACAGTAATTTTTGACGGCCATTTCTTTTTTTTTATCATATATTTATTTCAAGATGTTATTTTTACAACTAAGGTTAATTAACGACGGCCATTTCAAATAGATAATCTGTCAGTTGATCCTTTAGTCTCCTACATCGTTAGGTGAGCTCTGTGCTCTGACCTAGAGGAGGAGAACTATCGATAGCACTATCGATAACTATCGATAGTTTTGACTATCGAACGCTATCGATAGTTGAGGCTTGACTATCGATAGTTCTCCTCCTCTCTGACCTTGCCATTAAAATTCCATACCTCGGCTGGGATTGAACCCACGCCCTCCTGTTTACCAGACGAGCGCCTTGACCACTACACCACCGAGGCAGGTAGAATGTTCAGATTGGACAGTAATTTTTGACGGCCATTTCAAATAGATAATCTGTCAGTTGATCCTTTAGTCTCCTATACATCGTTAGGTGAGCTCTGAGCTCTGACCTTGCTACTTAAGACACATGTGGGAACCAATCGCGCGGAATGTGGTTGCTATTCCCCTCTCACCAGGAAATCCAGGATGATTGACAGTAAGGAAGACATTTGATTGGTCGATTATAATATTCTATGTAGAAATAAAAGAATTCTATTAGAGTTTATTGGACGCACCTTAAGGAATATTCTATTCAATTCTATTCTATCTTATTCTATTCCTCAAAGCGCGGGGCCCCCAAAAGCGCGGGGCCCGTGGCAGTCTGCCATTCTGCCTTATGGGTAATCCGGCCCTGTCTCAAATCCGTCACTGAAATTCCAAGTTGATCGTTGAATATTCATAAACCGAAATCATAATTATTTCTCCAAAAGGTCGCTCAAACTAATTGAATGAGCACTGAGCATTCTTATAGGAGCCCTTCACACGTTCACTCTTCCTGTGACCTGAAACTCGAAACCATTTTTAACAAGCTGGGTCCGTCCCTCCGGGAATTTTTCTTTAGCCAGTTATTCGATCGTGATTAGAGAAAATCAGTACTTATGTACCTACCTAATTTGTTTAATATTCAGTTTATTATCATTCTTGATTTGATTTTTTGATTTTAGGTACTTTCATGTAATGATTTAAGTGTTTAAGTCCTTCTATGGATCTATGGGGACAGACAGACCGACAGAGTGACAGACACCGAAGCGAATACAATAGTCCGTCCCTTATACCTTTTTATTACTATTGTAATAATAAAGGAAGGACGGACTAAAAAGCGCTGCACCATACACGAAACATACATGAAAAGCTTGACACTATAGGTAATATAGCGTTTTAACAACCTAGATCAGAAGAAGTAAACCAATAATAGAGTTAGTGGAAGACACCCTGACTTAATTAAGCCACCCTATCACTAATTTCTCAGTGTAGCAGTTGCACAGCGACGTTAAATCTCTATCAAACAAAACTTGGGTGTTTTAAGCTTTTGGTGGATGTGTCACTTAGGTGTTTTAAGCTTTTGGTGGATGTGTCACATGGGTGTTTTAAGCTTTTGGTGGATGTGTCACTTGGGTGTTTTAAGCTTTTGGTGGATGTGTCACTTGGGTGTTTTAAACTTTTGGTGGATGTGTCACTTTGGTGTTTTAAGCTCCCGTTAATGAAGGGCCAGATCAAACGGTTGGTCCAGTGGCAACGCGCTTGCTTGCCATATTGTATGATTATTTCTTTTAGATTAAAATTAGGAATGTAGAGGATGTCTCTCTAAGTCTCTATTGTATCTCGGAGTTGAAAATACAAAGTCTTCATTATTAATAGTTCCTTATTAATACATAGTTGAAAATGGTTCCTTTAATTATTTTGAACAATCACGATTTTCCATAGTTCACTGTGAGCATGTGTACATGTAGTGCCGAATATAAAGGCGCGACAGTTTTGCGGCGAAAATTCGACGCGCATGACACAAACAGGCGCGGCAGAGATACGGTAAAACGGTCCGTCGAAATTCAATAGGTAATGAACGTCAGTGGTGTAGTAGTTAACACGGTGGACTCTGGATCTGAAGGTTGGTGGTTCGAGTCCAAGTCAAGTCATGAAATTTTAGCGTATTAGTGTGTTTAGCGTTTGTGGCAAGCATTTATGTCATGACACAAACAGGCGCGGCAGAGATACGGTAAAACGGTCCGTCGAAATTCAATAGGTAATGAACCTCAGTGGTGTAGTAGTTAGCACGGTGGACTCTGGATCTGAAGGTTGGTGGTTCGAGTCCAAGTCAAGTCATGAAATTTTAGCGTAGTGTGTTTAGCGGTGAACGACATTATTTGTGGCAAGCATTTATGTCAGCACAATTGAAAAGCCTTTTTACTTAATAATTATGGGTTCCAGTCGATGTAAAGCGACTATGGTCGATTATAATATTCTATGTAGAAATAAAAGAATTCTATTAGAGTTTATTGGACGCACCTTAAGGAATATTCTATTCTATTCTATTCTGTTAAGGAAGACATTTGATTGGTTCATTAGCTGATCTATTATCTGATTGGTTCATTAAATGATTGATTATCTCATTGATTTATCTGATTTTTAATTCATTTGATATCTGATTGATTCATAGAGCCAAGATAGAGTCGATTGTTTTTGAAATTCCGGATCTTTGAAGTTCAGTTGCGATATAGGGTAAACTTGAAGTAACTAGTAGGCAGTGGAATGATTGATTATCTCATTGATTTATCTGATTTTTAATTCATTTGATATCTGATTGATTCATAGAGCCAAGATAGAGTCGATTGTTTTCGAAATTCCGGATCTTTGAAGTTCAGTTGTGATATAGGGTAAACTTGAAGTAACTAGTAGGTAGGTAACTATAGAAATTATGGAATTGAAAAGTAAGGTATCTAAGTAAAGGAATCCTGAAATTGGAACGTTAAAAAAAGAAGAATAGAACAAGGAATAGTAAAATTAAAATCCAAAGCACTGGCTTACTTGCCTATAGCTAAAGAAACCGTGAAATTGAAACGTAAATAAAGAAGAGGACTAGAATCAGGAATCATGAAATTGAAACCTAAAGTCCGGTCTCTCCTGACCACAAAGTTCAGGACTAAACAATATCTATCTAATAAGAATACAATAATTATTTAAAGTCAATATTTAAGGGTATTTGAGTGGAATTTTTGAGTGTATGGCCGCCATTCACGCCCTATATGGACGCTACGCCACTGCTAGTAGGTAACTATAGAAATTATGGAATTGAAAATTAAGGTGTCTAAGTAAAGGAATCCTGAAATTGGAACTTAAATAAGGAGCAGGAATTGTGAAATTGAAACGTTAAAAAAAGAAGAATAGAACAAGGAATAGTAAAATTAAAATCCAAAGCACTAGCTTACTTGCCTATAGCTAAAGGAACCGTGAAATTGAAACGTAAATAAAGAAGAGGAATACCTAGAATAAGGAATCATGAAATTGAAACGTAAAGTCCGGTCTCTCCTGACCACAAAGTTCAGGAATATAAGATACCTAGTTATAAAACCATGTTACAATATAAACAAAAGGCAATCTCAGTGATTAAGTTGAAATAAGAATATCTCTAAAACATCTCTATATTATGCTCATCTACAGGGTGGGACTTGAAAAAGTTTCAGATGTCATGTTTTGAGCTTCGGTCTAGAAAGTTCTCCTATTTCTTTGACCTAATACATTTATAAATGTCCAACACTTCTGAGTGGATTTGCCAAAACGAAAGGAAAACTGAAATTTCTTGTCAGAGTTGAAATCCCTCCTTATTCTCCTCCTCTTCCTCTTCCTCCTCGAAAAAAGTGATTCGTAACTGTCTGGGTCACCCGTACATAAACACACCAAGCTCCCGGTAACTGTACACAGCGGACACCTTACGAAATAAAAACGGCGGTGAAACACTCATCTTTTTTTTAAAAAAAAAAAAAATTCCACTACTCACCACCCGCATCTCGCATTTTCCTAGTCGAATACCATGTAGAATCCTGAACTGAAATTGGACAAATGCTCACTGGTCCAATAATCCAATTTCAGTCAAGAATTCCTACGGATAAGATTCCTGCCCAAGATTCGCTCAAAACCACCAATCGTGTAACCGGCATATTGGTGTGATACTGATTAAGTTGATCGTTGAATATTCATAAACCGAAATCATAATTATTTCTCCAAAAGGTCGCTCAAACTAATTGAATGAGCACTGAGCATTCTCATAGGAGCCCTTCACACGTTCGCTCTTCCTGACCTGAAACTCGAAACCATTTTTAAAAAGCGCACCATACACGAAACATACATGAAAATGTAAATGTAAATGCAGTTTCTTTGTGTTATTATGTCACAACTTTGGTGCTCACTGCAGCATTGTAGGATCTTCCCAATATCTCAATAATCCTGAAATCCAATGTTTACCTACCATGCTAAGGGAAAATGTTGGAAGGACAGGAGGAATGGAACAAGATAAATCGAATGATAACGGAAATCTTGAAGATCAAAGAGAAAGATGGGAGGTGGCCCTATAACACAACATCGTCATAGTGAGCCGACATTAGGGCCCTGAAGTAATGCCCAATATATCTGGTTCCAAGGCCCATACAAATTTCTTGACCCCGCCGGGAATCGAACCCGGGTCTCCCGCGTGCAAGACGAGCGCAGTGACCACTACGCCATGGGAGCTGACGAAACATACATGAAAAGCTTGACACTATAATATATAGCGTTTTAACAACCTAGATCAGAAGAAGTAAACCAATAATAGAGTTAGTGGAAGACACCCTGACTTAATTGTGGCATCCTATCACTGATTTCTCAGTGTGGCATAAGTTGCACAGCGACGTTAAATCTCTGTCAAACAAAACTTGGGTGTTTTCAGCTTTTGGTGGATGTGTCACTTGGGTGTTTTAAGCTTTTGGTGGATGTGTCACTTGGGTGTTTTAAGCTTTTGGTGGATGTGTCACTTGGGTGTTTTAAGCTTTGTTGGATGTGTCACTTGGGTGTTTTAAGCTTTTGGTGGATGTGTCACTTGGGTGTTTTAAGCTTTTAGTGGATGTGTCACTTGGGTGTTGCTTTTGGTGGATGTGTCACTTGGGTGTTTTAAGCTTTTGGTGGATGTGTTACTTTGGTGTTTTAAGCTTTTGGTGGATGTGTCACTTGGGTGTTTTAAGCTTTTGGTGGATGTGTCACTTTGGTTTTTTAAGCTCCCGTCAATGAAGGGCTAGATCCACATATCTTTCGCAATTTTGGTATATCCAGTATATTCCGAATAAAAAAAAATAAAAACGCAAGAAAAAGAAGAAGAAGAAGAAGAAGCAGAAGAAGGAGAAGTCCGAAGAAGAAATTTCGTATTTAAATTCTGGGACTTTCTCCAAATCTAAAAGTGATATTTTGCACTTTTCTATAGGCTTCCCGCTTTCCGGACCGTCTCTTATTCTAAGGCTTTTTTTTTAAATGGCTGTAGAAACACACCTCATTATCTTTATCAACAACACATATCTTTCGCAATTTTGGTATATCCAGTATATTCCGAATAAAAAAAAATAAAAACGCAAGAAAAAGAAGAAGAAGAAGAAGAAGCAGAAGAAGGAGAAGTCCGAAGAAGAAATTTCGTATTTAAATTCTGATTCTCTGACCTCCAATGTGCCCCCGGCAAGGTAGTATTTTAAATTGGAATTCGGTTTCGTTTCTGAGGCATTAACATTTTAAGTACTCTGGCGCGCGGAGATACCAGAACTCGCTGGTTTATTGCATGCCATAGTGTGGCCCAGAGTATGTCCCGAGTAACAGGTTGATAAGAGTTCGAGAGTGTGTGGATTCGAAATATCTGAAAATTAGCTTTTTTTCTTATAGTATGGAACTGTGACATATAGTTTATATTGGTGATGATTCACATCTCACATCATACCTATGCTCTTTATGTGTTGAACATGTGTATCAAATTTCATCGGACAAACCATTCGAGAGTTATGGCGGAACAGAGACCAGCTTCGCCAGCCTAGGTTACCTCGAAGGTATAGCGCTTCTGCCTTGCAAGGGCTAGTGGCTTTCTCCTATCCTGTCTTCCTTCTCGATTTCGGGACGATCCGCCAATGCAGTGAAGCAAAAGTAATATTAGAGAAAGAGGAGTGCAATGAGGGGAAAGAAAGGTAGGTACTACGTGAAGTAGGAGGTTTTTATTTTTATTTTTTATTTTTTACAATTCGCCCGAACGCATTTTACATGCAATTACACGGGTGATTACAAAACATACATTTAATACCTATTAATACAAAATATGAATCTTAATACTACCTACCTACGTCCTACCTATGTAAACAAGGGAGAAATACCTACTCTACTGTTCTCTCCGAGGGGAAACGACCCCCGCCCAAGACCGCTAGCCTGTTATGAGGTTCAGATCTCATCTTTTATTCTGATTTTTGACAGTGAAAAAACTCAATTAGTTCTGAGCTTCAATGTGTGCTCAGAATCCGAGGCCAGCCACTAACGCTCGAACATGGACCTCCTACGTGCAATCCTAGTGTGATACGTACTCGGCCACGGAGGCTCATTCAATTATAATCATGTGAATGCGACTGGCCGAGGTACAGAATTTTTTCGTGGAACCCTGTATGCATAAGTGTATTAGTTGTCCAATATAAAATATGTAACTGGCAGACCAGAGGGCTAGGCCAGACTCTAATACCTGAAGAACTTGATGGCCACATACCGCACCCTGCCATTTACTAGCCAGACCCAAACGTTGCTGCACCGAAAGTGTTACTGAACTGATGCTGGACAAGTATAGTCGGTCTTGAGGCAAGATGGCGGTTTTTTTTCAGGCCATTACTGACAGTTTTTTTTTTTATTTTTTTTTAGCCATTTACTAGCCAGACCCAAACGTTGCTGCACCGAAAGTGTTACTGAACTGATGCTGGACAAGTATAGTCGGTCTTGAGGCAAGATGACGGTTTTTTTCAGGCCAATACTGACAGTTTTTTTTTTTTTTGTGAAGCTTTCGGATAGTCTCAAGACTTTCAGATCATGAAACAACATTCTATTTGAATTTGAATACATATTGATATTATGCTAGCCTGTTATGAGGTTCAGATCTCATCTTTTATTCTGATTTTTGACAGTGAAAAAACTCAATTACAATATCACACTTCCACTAGATTCACTAGAACTACTTATTGGATAATCCATTCTTCCTCCGTTTCCCCTAGTGATGCATAAGACAATTTTGGTAATATTGATGCATCCGCTAAAAATATGAACCCCTCTATTTTGTGTTATTGGAAAATTTAGTAATTTAACACATCCACCAAAAACATGAAATTCTCTCTCTTCTTTTCAATATTCAAGCTATTATGGGACACAAACTTATTATAGCTTATTAGCTCTCTATTTTGTGTTTTTGGAAAATTTAAGTTATTTGCCACATCCACCAAAAACATGAAATTCTCTCTCCTCTTAAATATTCAAGCTATTTTGGGACACAAACTTGTCATAGCTTATTAGCTCTATATTTTGTGTTTTTGGAAAATTTAGTAATTTAGCACATCTACCAAAAACATGAAACTCTTTTTCTTCTCTTAAATATTCAAGCTATTTTGGGTCACAAACTTGTTATAGCTTATTAGCTAGTTTTGTTCAATGATAACAAAAACTGCCATCTGTGTTTGGAACCACTCTTAAGTTCTTAACATTTGTTAACTTGTATATTAGACCAAGTGTATCTCACCTTTGTGTCATTGTTATTTTAATGTTGGAATAATAATATCACATAATTATCTATACTCTTGTTTAAAAATAATATACCTAGATAATTATCGAATTAATTAGGTACTAACTTAAAAGTTAAAAAATATAAAAAAAAAAAAAAAAAAAAAAAAAAAAAAAATCTATTCTATTCTAGTTGATAAAGTCAATCAATCCAAACTTACCTTACAAATACAGATGAAACATTTGATGTTGAATATCTGCTCTACATTTACTTCTTCGCCTTCGTTGGTGCAGGTCTGTCTCATTCCTGAAACAGAAATCAATAAACAATTGATTAATAAATGAATAATAATATCACATAATTATCTATACTCTTGTTTAAAAATAATATACCTAGATAATTATCGAATTAATTAGGTACTAACTTAAAAATTAACAATATTTAAGGGTATTTGAGTAAATTTAGAGTGTATGGCCGCCATACACGCCCTACATGGACGCTACGCCACTGC
>NW_007378971.1:32093-47427 GCF_000475195.1 Diaphorina citri | reverse complement strand
TTCTTCTTCTTCTTCTTCTTCTTCTTCTTCTTCTTCTTCTTCTTCTTCTTCTTCTTCTTCTTAAATACGTAGGTATCTCATCAATTTGAGATCTTCGAACATCGATGGACTTCGGGTGACTGTAATAGTGTGAACGATCCTTTAGTCTGATTATGTAAATGGATTTGCAACAAATCTACTAGAATCCACAGTGGACATTCCACTAATTCTGCTAATTTATAGTGGATAGTGGGAATTCGAAGTTCCCCTCCCTCCGTTTCCCCTAGTGATGCATAAGACAATTTTGGTAATATTGATGCATCCGCTAAAAATATGAACCCCTCTATTTTGTGTTACATCCACCAAAAACATGAAATTCTCTCTCTTCTCTTAAATACCTATTCAAGCTGTTTTGGGACACAAACTTGTTATAGCTTATTAGCTCTCTATTTTGTGTTTTTGGAAAATTTAGTATTTTGGCACATCCGCCAAAAACCTGAAATTCTCTCTCTTCTCTCAAATATTCAAGGTATTTTGGGACACAAACTTGTTATAGCGTATTAGCTAGTTCTTCTTCTTCTTCTTCTTCTTCTTCTTCTTCTTCTTCTTCTTCTTATTCTTCTTCTTCTTCTTATTCTTCTTTTTCTTCTTCTTATTCTTCTTCTTTTTCTTCTCCTTGTTCTCCTTCCACCTCTTCTTCTTTTTCTTCTTCTTGTTCTCCTTCCACCTCTTCTTCTTTTTCTTCTTCTTGTTCTCCTTCCACCTGTTCTTCTTCTTCTTATTCTTCTTCTTTTTCTTCTCCTTGTTCTCCTTCCACCTCTTCTTCTTTTTCTTCTTCTTCTTGTTCTCCTTCCACCTCTTCTATCCTGTCTTCTTTCTCTCTTCGATTTCGGGACGATAAGACCATAGCAGTTACAGTTCCCTCTGTCAAACCTCTTAAAAAAAAAAATTGAACAAAATCGGGCTTTTGGGCCCCCGAAACGGCCTTTTTTCTGAGTGACTCCTACAGTTCACGAAAACTACCTAACAAGTCTTCTTCCTTTTCTTCTCCTTTTCCGGTCCATACGAGATCGGCGTTTTTAGTCAGCCTTTTCCAGTCAGTGCTAGTTTGCAATCCGGTCCCTTCTGACACTTTTTCCCGTAAATCTTCATCAAACTAGTAATAATAATAGATAATAATTCTCCTTAAGTCAAGGATTAAACAATAGAGGATATCAAGGCATTTGCAGCAATGCCAGCTTAAGTAGTCTTCTGCAGATTATGACGATGGGTCAGCTCCCTGGTTAGGGGTCACCTGTGCTCGCGTTGCACGGACCCGGGTTCGATTCCCGGCGGGGTCAAGAAATTTGTATCATCCAAATGATTGATTCCGTGACTGGCTGTTGCGGGGCCAGACCCGGGTTCGATTCCCGGCGGGGTCAAGAAATTTGTATCATGCAAATGATTGATTCCGTGACTGGCTGTTGAGGGGGGTCCCACTCAGCCTCGTGAGGAAAATGAGTAGCTATGACATATAAATGCGCATAGCGACCGGTGCCAGCATGGTAGGTAAACGTTGGATGCGACCGGTGCCAGCATGGTAGGTAAACATTGGACTTTGCCTCGTGAGGAAAATGAGTAGCTATGTAATATAATGCGCATAGCGACCGGTGCCAGCATGGTAGGTAAACATTGGATATCGTGAGGAAAATGAGTAGCTATGACATGTAAATGCGCATAGCGACCGGTGCCAGCATGGTAGGTAAACATTGGAGTTTCAGTCAAGAGGTTCTTGTCAGTGGTGTGGGGTGAGCTTTCCAGAAGGGGAAGCTATAAACCCATATACAGTATGCCGATCTGCGGGTGGTCTTGCACCCATATTTACGAAGAAAATATTAGGTACCTACCTACTGGTTGTCAACTAGTGCTCAAGCATCTATTACAAACATCTGATTGGCCAAAATTTGCTTTTTCGGTAAGTGGTAAGTAGTGCAGGCAGGAGAAGAAACCGTAGAGAGGAAGGGAAGGGATGCCTCCCGAGTTTCCATGGAGAACCACGCCACTGATTCTGGAGTTTATATTTATATATACCTATTTGTATAATATATTAAGCTCTTACAATATAAATAATCTCGAGTCATCATCTCGAGAGAGAGAGAGAGAGAGAGAGAGAGAGAGAGAGAGAGAGAGACAGAGAGAGAGAAGAGGCTGTTTTTTTTTACTGAGTTATGGGGAGTATTTTTATATGTATTTTTGGCCGGAAATTTGGAGTTCTTTTGCACTGGAAGCTTCTTTGGTGGAATCTTTTGCTCCTGCTCCATGTGGAATCCTTTTCATCTACTTGTGGCTATTACAGAATGTTACTGAGCTATTGTAATCGCCAGTTATAAAAGAATATTTTGAACGTACTGTGACTGGAGCGTGAATTATTATAGGGGGGAGAAGAAGAAGAAGAAGAAGAAGAAGAAGAAGAAGAGGAGAAGAAGAGGAGAAGGTGAAGAACAAGATGGATGAGGAATAGGAGAAGAAAGAGGAATAGAAGGAGAAGAAGAGTAAAAAGAAATAATAATAAAAAATCCGATGCTATACGTACTAGACGAGCGTGTTATGTGATCTAATTTTTTGGTGCGATAATCGATTGCATACAAAGTAATACTAAGAAAATACTCAAAATAAGTATAACTATTACCTACCTATTTAGACACATATTTTTCTTCTTTTTAGGAAAATATACGCAGTACCTATTTTATAGGACGTCTAGGTAGGTATCTTCTATCTACAATTCTACAATCTATAGAATCTACATATGTGTTGAATTTATTGATGAGAAATAAATTTAGACATTACGAAATTCGGAGATTCAGTATGAACTCTGGTTACTCTGGTAATAATTAAGTGTATATGTATGTAGACTTGTGTAGTACCTATGTTTGTAGAGTGTTTCATTACGAAGATTATAATGCTACGTAATTGGTCGATTCCGAAAATATTGCCCACACTCAAAAAAAAAAAAAAAAAAAAAAAAAAAAAAAAATGTTTCAATAGCGCACTACGCCTTACAGTCAATTGTTTCAGCCTTATAGTCAAAAGTTGGATGTGCCTTGAACGAAAGGAAGTAACAGTAGATTTGCGCAAGACACCTTAGATTATAAGTAGGTAGCAAAGCTTGAAACAACCAGTGCATTGCAGATAAGGGAGTAAGGCTCCTTTGAATCAATCGTAGTGCGCGATTGGAACAATTTCTTCGTTCAAAATATTCCTCCAAGAGTCATGGTTGACTGAATACATTGGATGAGATATGAGTTGAGTGGATGAGTTCACATCCACAATGTCATGAATCATAACATCCATGACATATCATGAATCATGGACATGATAGTTATTTGTTTTCCTCATCCCTTACCATCTCTCTTCATGTCCACTCAAGCTTATCCTCTCTTTCTCCTTGTCTTCCTTCCTTCTCATCCCCCTCTCCTTCTTATTTATCTTCATGTTTTCAATCTGTATCTCCTCTTCCTCCTCTCTACCTCCTCCTATCTAATTCTGGAATCCTCCTTCTCCTATCTTCTTCCTCCTTGACCTCCTTCTCCTCTCTTCTTCTTCCTCCTTCTCCTCTCTTCTTCTTCCGCCTCTTCTTCTCCTCCTTCCTCCTTATTTTCCTTCTCCTCTTCCCCTACTTTATCTTCATCTTTTCAATCTGTTTCTCTTCCTCCTATTCCCCCTTCTCTTCTTCTTCATCTAATTCTGGGACCCCCCATTCCCTCTGTCATTCCTTTCAATACCTCTCCAAGTTGTTTTTGAAAAAAAAAAAAAAAAAAAAAAAAAAAAAAAAAAAAAAAAAAACTTGAAGGGGCTATAGGTTTTATGTCATTTCTTCATTCTTCCTCCTGCCCTTCTGCTTTTTCTTCTTCATATTCTTGATATTGCTCTTCTTTTTCCTGTTCTTCGTTTTCTTTTTCTTCTTGATCTTTTTGTCCTATTGTTCGCCTCATGGCTTGTTCTTTATGTTTCATTAATCTGGATGACTTATCAGGATTATCTCGGATGTCATCTTCTTTGTCATTAACTCGATCTTGTTTTTTCTTCTTTTTTTAGCTCTTCATTCATTTGTTATTTATGTTATTTTTTGTTCTATTTTTGTTTTATTCTTTCGTTGGATATGTCATTCATTGATGTACTAATAGAGGAATCTCAAATAAATAAACTATGGGCAAACAGTAGAAAACAGCGTTCAGTTTTGGTGATTGTGATTGGGTTTGGGTGTGTTTTTGGGCTACTTAAATACCGACATTCTTGTCCGGGTATTTATTTCTTGTTCAGTGTCCGCATTTATTTGCTTTTGTTGGTTTGGGAGTGTAAATCATGTTTACCAGATTTCATTGTGTTTGTACTTTGAATTCTGATATGCACACACGGATTCTGGTAACTTGTCCATATTGTTGCCTATTTGAAAAGTCCACTTCTGAGCCTCTAAGCATGCCATAACTTCCAAGAAAAAAAAAAAAAAAAAAACTTGAAGGGGCTATAGGTTTTATGTCATTTCTTCGTTCTTCCTCCTGCCCTTCTGCTTTTTCTTCTTCATATTCTTGATCTTTCTCTTCTTTTTCTTCGTCTTCATTTCCTTTTTCTTCTTGATCTTTTAGCCCTATTGTTCTCCTCATGGCTTGTTCTTTATGTTTCATTAATCTGGATGACTTATCAGGATTATCTCCGATGTCATCTTCTTTGTCATTAACTCGATCTTGTTTTTTCTTCTTTTTTAGCTCTTCATTCATTTGTTATTTATGTTATTTTTTGTTCTTTCGTTGGATATGTCATTCATTGATGTACTAATAGAGGGATCTCAAATAAATAAAATCAGGTACCCTCAAAAGAGCCAGTGTTATTGTCTGTGGCTTGACAGGGCTGGTTTTGTCTCAGTTTTACGTCCTCCAGCGAGACGAATGGGCAAACAGTAGAAAACAGCGTTCAGTTTTGGTGATTGTGATTGGGTTTGGGCGTGTTTTTGGGCTACTTAAATACCGACATTCTTGTCTTGTTCAGTGTCCGCATTTATTTGCTTTTGTTGGTTTGGGAGTGTAAATCATGTTTACCAGATTTCATTGTGTTTGTACTTTGAATTCTGATATGCACACGGATTCTGGCATTGTTTGTAAAGTCCACTTCTCATTGCCTATTTGTAAAGTCCACTTCTGAGCCTCTAAGCATGCCACAACTTCCAATCATGTTTACCAGATTTCATTGTGTTTGTACTTTGAATTCTGATATGCACACGGATTCTGGCATTGTTTGTAAAGTCCACTTCTCATTGTCTATTTGTAAAGTCCACTTCTGAGCCTCTAAGCATGCCATAACTTCCAAGTTCCAAGTAATCCTAGTATAACTGGTATAATATGCGTTGGTAAATGTTTGCCTTCGTTAAACACAACAAACAATACTTTGCTTGAACTACTTCTTTTAACTGAATCCTGATAGTAAATAAGAGGATAGAGTTCTAGAGCAAACATCGTCAAACCTGCCTTTATTTTATTTTTTTTTATTTTTTTTAGGGACAAAATAAAAAAAAAATACATAAACAATAAAATAATAGAAAAAAAACATAACATAAAAAAATCGTGGAAAAATAAATAAAATATCAATTTGGAGGTCAAAAGCCACCGTCAAATCGTAAAACTGGTGACCACAAAAGTAACAACCATGCTGTCGATTTGATCAGACGCAGGTTTCGACGACTTTTCCTTCAGTTCGCATGCTTGACCATAACGCTCGAACGGTTTGTCCAATTTTAATGAAATTGGACAGACATGTTTAACACAAAAGGGAAATTTTCTCTTTTAATTTTGAGAAGAGAATTCCAACCACCTCGTTAACATGTCTTTGTGAGAGTAGGTAAACCCTAATTTCATCAGCGGTCTTCATCGAGAGGCCCACCAGACTCGATGTTGCTTAACTTTAGAGCACCCATGAAAATGGAATGTCCGAAACACCTTAAAAGCCCCTGGACTTGGAAATGTCATAAAAAGAAGAAAAAAATCGGGCTGATTTTGATTTCAAAAGAGCGTTCGACCCCGTCAAGTTCTTCTTGTGTGTCCGCAAATATCTGGAATCTAGAATGCCTTTGACAGAGCCCAAGTCCGGTAAAGTTCCCATCAGATCACTCAAAGGTTTCCTCCTTTGGGATCCTTCCCAATAGACAGGATCTACATCATCAAACTGTCCTCCCTCAAGGACACAATATGACACACATTAGGACCTCGTCACCTGAAAATTCCCAGGGAGAGTTTACCAAACAAAGCACCCAACGGTCAAGTCCTTTTCAATGAAACAAGGTGACAATTGACCATGATGAATCCTGTAAAAACACGTCAAGAATGTTCGGTGGTCAGTGGCGTAGCCTTCATGAAACACCTAGGAAAGGGCAGCCCTTTCCTTCCTCTCTACGAGTCTACGGGATTGCTAAACCCCCACACTTGTCACTTACAAAATATGTAGTAAGTGAATTAGTGCTTATTTAAAATGGATTCGAAGACCATCTGTCACCAGCCCAGACTTAGCTTGAAGGGAAGCGCGTCTGCCTTAAAAGCGCTAGGTCACGGGTTCGAAGCCCACGATTCGCCACTGCGGGGGAAAGGTATCTTTCCTATTCCAAGATGAATGCCTTCATTGCCTTCTATTTTGGGGGTGGATTCCTTTGAAACAATGCGAGCCGGTGCGGACAATAGACCCTCTGGTTGGTGGTATTCCGAATCCAAAACTCCCGAGAGAAAGACGTAGGAAATTCCTTTTTGACGGTGGCGCCTAGCTTGTGTCACCTGAGGACTATTCGGTGCCCGGGATTGTTTTCACACAATGGGAAATGGTAACGAGTCTCGTTGCTTTCTTGTTTTGGGGGGGATCAGTTTTATAGTCGTCACTTGAGAGGCCGTCATCATCATTATCAATGAAACCCTTTGGTGGTTCCCCGTCCAGGTAAGTCACTGGGAGCTTGGTGAAAAAGGTTCAATTTCCGCCCGGGGCGGATTTTATCCTTCACAGATAATGTTCGTTGGACGGTGGCGCCTAGCTTGTGTCACCTGAGGACTATTCGGTGCCCGGGATTGTTTTCACACAATGGGAAATGGTAACAAGTCTCGTTGCTTTGTTTTGGGGGGGATCAGTTTTATAGTCATTTAACTTGAGAGGCCGTCATCATCATTATCAATGAAACCCTTTGGTGGTTCCCCGTCCAGGTAAATCGCTGGGAGCTTGGTTAAAAGATTCAATTCCCGCCCGATGCGGATTTTATCCTTAACAGATAATGTTCGTTCTTGATGGAACGGCTGGCTTTCTCCTATCCTGTCTTCCTTCTCTCTTCGATTGCGGGACGATAAGATCTTAGCAGTTAGGTACAGTTTCCTCTGTCACAAAAAAGGCTACAAAAAGAAAAGAGCAAGAAATGGGCTATCTCCCTCGAACCAAACCTAACGTAATAATGACCCGTACAAATGGAACCAAAAACCTTTGTAAAGGTCCTCCGGGCCCTAATTATTTGAAACCTAACGTAATAATGACCCGTACAAATGGAACCAAAAACCTTTGTAAAGGTCCTCCGGGCCCTAATTATTTGAATCTTTTCATTACCTAAGGTAAGAATTTTGGAGTATTTTTCAGCCCTTTTCTCTCTGTTTTCATGAATGAGAAGGGGCGGCACCAGGAGGTGTTTTAACAAGGGCGACTTGAATCCTAACACAAATTTGACTCTAATCTCTTCACTGGGATTACAAGGGAAAGAAATTACAAAGAAATCAAATCAGCTGAAAAAGTGTTGAAAAAATTACTCAACAATCAGGTTTCCTTGAGTATTGTGTAACATTTACCATACATATTAACCTAATCTTTTCTAAATAATTATACCAATAATTATTTGCATTTATTTTAATCTGTAACACTAAAGTTGTTACCGTGTAGTTCGTTGAATGTTTCCTCTTGAAATAGAGAATTGGGGTCCATTTTGACATCTTGAGAAGAGTGTTTTGACAACCTCGTTTTTTCTGCCCTTTTCTCTCTGTTTTCATGAATGAGAAGGGGCGGCACCAGGAGGTGTTTTAACAAGGGCGACTTGAATCCTAACACATATTTGACTCTAATCTCTTCACTTGGATTTCAAGGGAAAGAAATTTCAAAGAAATCAAATCAGATGGAAAAGTGTTGAAAAAATTACTCGACAATCAGGTTTCCTTGAGTATTGTACAGTATTGTGTAACATTCAACATAAATAGCTCGTTGATTAACAAGTAGGGTGAATAGTTGATCCCATGGGATTTTTCACGCCGAATCGAATGGTGAAACTTTTAGAACTGTCCGACTTACAGTTGAGAAGTTGCGGTTCTCCTCCATGCGCTTCCATTGGACTTCCCAGTTGACGTGGACTGTACATATTAACTTAATCTTTTCTAAATAATTATACCAATAATTATTTTCATTTATTTTAATCTGTAACAATAAAGTTGTTACCGTGTAGTTCATTGAATGTTTCCTCTTGAATTAGAGGTTTGGGGTCCATTTTGACATCTTGAGAAGAGTGTTTTGACAACCTCGTCGTCGGCCATGCCTTTTCCACAAGTTTGGCCATGCCTCGGGATGAACTAGCGGGATTCCGGAGCGAAGCGACGGAATTCAGCTATATTAGATATTTTCCATGCATTTTCGATCTAAGCTTGAAAAGCCCTTTCATTGGTGATATGGTGATGTTTTCAATAAAATAGAAAATACAAAAGTTATTAGGTTATTACTTTAGATCAACCGTAAACCTTTGAATTGATTACACATATTCTTAAGCAATATAATATATCCCTAAATCACTGCTATCTTTCAAAATTAAACAAAGTCTTCAATGGTAGAAATAAAAATAAGTTTAGTAAAAAAAAAAAAAAATTTAAAAGCCCCTGGACTTGGAAATGTCATAAAAAGAAGAAAAAAATCGGGCTGATTTTGATTTCAAAAGAGCGTTCGACCCCGTCAAGTTCTTCTTGTGTGTCCGCAAATATCTGGAATCTAGAATGCCTTTGACAGAGCCCAAGTCCGGTAAAGTTCCCATCAGATCACTCAAAGGTTTCCTCCTTTGGGATCCTTCCCAATAGACAGGATCTACATCATCAAACTGTCCTCCCTCAAGGACACAATATGACACACATTAGGACCTCGTCACCTGAAAATTCCCAGGGAGAGTTTACCAAACAAAGCACCCAACGGTCAAGTCCTTTTCAATGAAACAAGGTGACAATTGACCATGATGAATCCTGTAAAAACACGTCAAGAATGTTCGGTGGTCAGTGGCGTAGCCTTCATGAAACACCTAGGAAAGGGCAGCCCTTTCCTTCCTCTCTACGAGTCTACGGGATTGCTAAACCCCCACACTTGTCACTTACAAAATATGTAGTAAGTAAATTAGTGCTTATTTAAAATGGATTCGAAGACCACCTGTCAGACTTAGCTTGAAGGGAAGACTTAGCTTGAAGGGAAGCGCGTCTGCCTTAAAAGCGCTGGGTCACGGGTTCGAAGCCCACGATTCGCCACTGCGGGCGAAAGGTATCTATCTTTCCTATTCCAAGATGAATGCCTTCATTGACACCTGAAAATTCCCAGGGAGAGTTTACCAAACAAAGCACCCAACGGTCAAGTCCTTTTCAATGAAACAAGGTGACAATTGACCATGAATAATGCTGTAAAAACACGTCAAGAATGTTCGGTGGTCAGTGGCGTAGCTTTCATGAAACACCTAGGAAAGGGCAGCCCTTTCCTTCCTCTCTACGAGTCTACGGGTACGTCAAGAATGTTCGGTGGTCAGTGGCGTAGCCTTCATGAAACACCTAGGAAAGGGCAGCCCTTTCCTTCCTCTCTACGAGTCTACGAGATTGCTAAACCCCCACACTTGTCACTTACAAAATATGTAGTAAGTGAATTAGTGCTTATTTAAAATGGATTCGAAGACCATCTGTCACCAGCCCAGACTTAGCTTGAAGGGAAGCGCGTCTGCCTTAAAAGCGCTAGGTCACGGGTTCGAAGCCCACGATTCGCCACTGCGGGCGAAAGGTATCTTTCCTATTCCAAGATGAATGCCTTCATTGCCTTCTATTTTGGGGGGTGGATTCCTTTGAAACAATGCGAGCCGGTGCGGACAATAGACCCTCTGGTTGGTGGTGTTTCAATACCTCTCCATCTTGCCCTTCATGTCTCTTCCTTTCACCACCTCCCCTTCCTCTTTCTAATCTCTTATTCAACCCTCCCCCCACCAAACTCTCCATCTCACACTTCCCCATCCATCCCTTATCTTCGACGGTGGCGCCTAGCTTGTGTCACCTGAGGACTATTCGGTGCCCGGGATTGTTTTCACACAATGGGAAATGGTAACAAGTCTCGTTGTTTTCTTGTTTTGGGGGGGGGATCAGTTTTATAGTCGTCACTTGAGAGGCCGTCATCATCATTATCAATGAAACCCTTTGGTGGTTCCCCGTCCAGGTAAGTCACTGGGAGCTTGGTGGAAAAGGTGCAATTTCCGCCCGGGGCGGATTTTATCCTTAACAAATAATGTTCGTTCTTGATGGAACGGCTGGCTTTCTCCTATCCTGTCTTCCTTCTCTCTTCGATTGCGGGACGATAAGATCTTAGCAGTTACAGTTCCCTCTATCACAAAAAAAGGCTACAAAAAGAAAAGAGCAAGAAATGGGCTATCTCCCAGGAACCAAACCTAACGTAATAATGACCCGTACAAATGGAACCGAAAACCTTTGTAAAGGTCCTCGGGGGCTCTAATTATTTTAATCTTTTCATTAAGGTAAGAATTTTGGAGTATTTTTCTGCCCTTTTCTCTCTGTTTTCATGAATGAGAAGGGGCGGCACCAGGAGGTGTTTTAACAAGGGCGACTTGAATCCTAACACAAATTTGACTCTAATCTCTTCACTTGGATTTCAAGGGAAAGAAATGTCAAAGAAATCAAATCAGATGAAAGAGTGTTGAAAAAATTACCCAACAATCAGGTTTCCTTGAGTATTGTACAGTATTGTGTAACATTCAACATACATATTAACTTAATCTTTCCTAAATAATTATACCAATAATTATTTTCATTTATTTTAATCTATTTATTTATTTTGACAGAAAATTCGTCTGAAAAGCCCACCCCGGTACTACAGTGTATTTCTTCAGGGATTTATTTTAATGAGGAAAATGAGTAGCTATGACATGTAAATGCGCATAGCGACCGGTGCCAGCATGGTAGGTAAACATTGGTTGTTGGTTGTTAGGATTATTGAGATACTTATTGGGGAAAATCCTACAATGCTGCAGTGAGCACCAAAGTTGTGACATAATAACACAAATTGCATTTACTTTTTTTTTTTTTAAGTCAAGGATTGAAGGGATAATTCTCTGTAAGTCAAGGCTTGAGGGGATAATTCTCTTCAAGTCAAGTATTGAGGGGATAATTCTCTATAAGTCAAAGATTGAGGGGATAATTCTCTTTAAGTCAAGGCTTGAGGGATCTACATCGGAGATTTTATTTGTGGCTTGTTTTGATTACAACATACTTAACAACACAAAAGGTAAGAGGATCTTAAGAACCCCACTTCAGGTTGCGGTACTTGACGAAGTCATTTTTCGAAAACAGACGCGGATTGGCGAAAAAATAGAGGAGTATTCGGAAATTCCTTTTATCTAAAGATTCTAAAGTAAGGTTTAGGTAACCTCGAATTCGTCCAAGATCACTACTAGGAAAAACAGAAGAAACACTCTCAGTTCAAAAAAAAAAAAAACGCTTTCACAAAATGGACAACTTTTTAGAATAGGTAGTCAGTTTTACGTTTGAAAGAATTAAAATCGGAATGATAGTGAGAGAAACATTATTTTTGGCAGAAAGGGGTTAGCTACCTACTCTTGGTACTTTACGTGTCCCACAAGACCGACATGGTACCTGTATAACAGTATTTTAGGGATTAAACAGATATCTTTTAAAGGTTCTTGATAATAATATCGTGTTTACTCCACTGATGTTAGAAATAATAACACGATTAGCGAATTATTTCTTTTCAGTTGTTGTTTCTTCCAGTTTGATGCTCCTCTTCATGTCTGGTCTTATTTATGCTGTTTTTATTTTCAATTTCGTTCACTCTATTTATTGTTGTTTTTAAGAGAGTTTTCGTCGACAAAAAAAAAAAAAAAAAAAAAAAAAAACCATTAGTCCGGCTTTTGGCATTGCAAGGGTTTTCAATTCCGAATGAATGAACCGAAATGGCCTTTGAAAATGATGGTGCTATACGTTTTGTACCGTTACTAGAGGTATACCTGAATGAACTCGAAACATTTAATTTTTACGGTTTTTTTATGATGGGTACATAATGTATTAATTTAGGGAGTAGAGAGGTAGAGACTATTAAATTAATATAGGGACATCCCTTAATTGCCGGTTTAACTGACCGTAGAGCTCTAAAGGGATTTGACATTTTAAGCTGACTGAGATTGTATGAGATTTGGCTTTGTTTTGACTAAATTGTATGAGCTATAGTTATGAGAACTTATATTAAATAGTTACCTATAGATATTTTCCATCTATTTTCGATCTAAGCTTGAAAAGCCCTTTCATTGGTGATGTTAGAGCTCTAAAGGGATTTGACATTTTAAGCTGACTGAGATTGTATGAGATTTGGCTTTGTTTTGACTAAATTGTATGAGCTATAGTTGTGAGAACTTTTAAATAGTAGCCTTTTCCAGTCAGTGCTAGTTTGTAATCCGGTCCCTTCTGACACTTTTCCCCGTAAATCTCCATCAAACTAAGTAGTAATAATAATAATAATAATAGATATAATAATTCTCCTTAAGTCAAGTTAAGTCAAGGATTGAGGGGATAATTCTCTATAAGTCAAGGATTGAGGGGATAATTCTCTTTAAGTCAAGGCTTGAGGGGATAATTCTCTTTAAGTCAAGGATTGAGGGGATAATTCTCTTCAAGTCAAGGCTTGAGGGATCTACATCGGAGATTTTATTTGTGGCTTGTTTTGATTACAACATACTTAACAACACAAAAGGTAAGAGGATCTTAAGAACCCCACTTCAGGGTCTTCAGGTTTCGGTACTTGACGCAATCATTTTTCGAAAACAGACGCGGATTGGCGAAAAAGTAGAGGAGTATTCGGAAATTCCTTTTATCTAAAGTAAGGTTTAGGTAATCTCGAATTCGTCCAAGATCACTACTAGGAAAAACAGAAGAAACATTCTCTGTTCAAAAAAAAAAAAACAAACAAACAAAAACAAAAACGCTTTCACAAAATGGACATCTTTATAAAGTAGTCAGTTTTACGTTTGAAAGAATTAAAATCGGAATGATGGTGATGGAATGGTGGAAACATTATTTTTGTCAAAAAGGGCTCAGCTACCTACTCTTGGTACTTTGCGTGTCCCACAAGACCGACATGGTACCTGTATAACAGTATTTTTGGGATTAAACAATTAACAGATATCTTTTAAAGGTTCTTGATAATAATATCGTGTTTACTCCACTGATGCTAGAAATAATAACACGATTAGCGAATTATTTCTTTTCAGTTGTTGTTTCTTCCAGTTTGATGCTCCTCTTCATGTCTGGTCTTATTTATGCTGTTTTTATTTTCAATTTCGTTCACTCTATTTATTGTTGTTTTTGAGAGAGTTTTCGCCAAAAAAAAAAAAAAAAAAAATTTTTTTTTTTTTTTTTTTTTTTTTTTTTTTGGGGAGTTAAAAAAAAAAAAAAAAAAAAAAAAAAAAAAAAAAAAAAAAAAACTTGAAGGGGCTATAGGTTTTATGTCATTTCTTCGTTCTTCCTCCTGTCCTTCTGCTTTTTCTTCTTCATATTCTTGATCTTACTCTTCTTTTTCTTCTTCTTCTTCTTCTTCATTTCCTTTTTCTTCTTGATCTTTTTGTCCTATTGTTCTCCTCATGGCTTGTTCTTTACGTTTCATTAATCTGGATGACTTATCAGGATTATCTCCGATGTCATCTTCTTTGTCATTAACTCGATCTTGTTTTTTCTTCTTCTTTTAGCTCTTCATTCATTTGTTATTTATGTTATTTTTTTGTTCAATTTTTGTTTTGTTCTTTCGTTGGATATGTCATTCATTGATGTATTAATAGAGGGATCTCTAATAAATAAACTATGGACAAACAGTATCTATTATTCTATCTATTATGGGACTGGTTGCTCCTCTCCCAAGAGAGTATGCAATTAACACTGCGACCTCTGTAGATCTATTGTGACCAGTATTTTTTCCCCTGTCCAAGCTGCTATACCCTGGCCTTGATGTAACCTAGAAGTACCCTCACTGGTATATTTCAACCTCCCCAGTTTCTCTAAAATTCACCTGCAGCACCTCTAAAGAGTCCGCATACTCAGGTTTATTCCAGAGAAAAGCTGTGAGTCCATAGACTATCCCATTAAGAGGATACCAAGAGGTGTCATCAAGGCCAGAGAGCTAGCTCAGGCCTCAGGGCCCCTAAATCGTAGGGGTCTGATGAGGGATATTCAGGTACATAATTATGTCGTTGTACCCAACTTCCTGAGACGGACTTGACCATAGTCCCATTCAGGTACCCTCAAAAGAGCCAGTGTTATTGTCTGTGGCTTCACAGGGCTGGCTTTGTCTCAGTTTTACGTCCTCCAGCGAGACAAACCTCCTATTCATGGACGACTTAAAATTATATGCAAACAACGAAAATAACCTAAACACCCTCATAGGAAAGATGAAGACTTTCAGTGACCACATTGGAATGAAGTTCAGATACGACAAATGCGCGAAAGTGAACATAGTGAAAGGAAAAATTAAAGAAAGAGCCAACATCCCCGATGAACAAGCACCAAACATCAGAGAACTCAAAACGGGAGAAGTGTACAAATACCTGGGTATATTTGAAGAAGGTAACATAGAACACAAGAGAATGAAAGACACAATAAGGAAGGAATACTATAGGAGAGTTAGAGGGATCATGAAAACAGAGTTAAATGCAAAACACAAGATCGAAGCTGTAAACTCATTAGCAATACCAGTGGTGGAGTATGGATTTGGAATAATTGAGTGGACTAGAGAAGAGATTAAGAAACTAGATAGAAAACACAAGGAAAATACTAACAATAAATCAGAGTCTACACCCTAGAGCAGACGTGGACAGGATATACATACCCAGAAAAGATGGAGGGAGAGGACTTAGAATGATAGAGCAAGTACACGAAGTAGCTATATTAGGACTGGCAAAGTACATCAAAGAGAAGGAAAACGACTACCTTATTAAATTCTTAAAAGATAACCAAGACAACACAAGCAAAAATATCATAAAAAAGGCTGAAAAAATCGAAAGAGAGTACACAACTAGTAG
>NW_007378971.1:16802-32068 GCF_000475195.1 Diaphorina citri | reverse complement strand
GTGTCGCGCCTGCCGCTGGCGCGCCTCCGCGGGGGCTGCGCGGCGTTTGGCATGGGGTCGCGCTTCGCGCTCCCTCGTTTACGGTCGCGCTGCGCGCTCCCGGGGGCTTTGCGAGATAGTGCATGGGGTCGCGCTTCGCGCTCCCTTGGCTTCGCCCCTGAAAACTAATATCGTCCCTGAGTTTTGTCTCGAAGAAATGAAAACTGAAAACTAAAAGCGAGAGGAAAATATTAAACGTAGGAAAAGTTTTGCTGGCCTCAAACCTTGTTCCCTGTGTATTTCTTATGGGGGGACTAAAAAACGTCAATATCTCGGGAACGGTTTGGAATTTCGGGATTTTCCGATTTTTCCCAGTACCTACAAAAAATAAGGAATCCAATGGTGAAAACCGCATCTTCCTAGCTCATCTAGAAGTGGGTTAGAATTTGTATACGTGAGTCAGTCAGTCAGTCAGTCAGTCAGTCAGTTACACAAGGGGCTGTATATATTTTAGATATAGTAAGAGATTGGAGTGATTTCAAGAATTAGAACTTTTGATGATGCAACGTCCAATGGGGAGTTAGGGACATGAAGTCCAAGAGAATTCCAACCACCTCGTTAACATGTCTTTGTGAGAGTAGGTAAACCCTAATTTCATCAGCGGTCTTCATCGAGAGGCCCACCAGACTCGATGTGGCTTAACTTTAGAGCATCCATGAAAATGGAATGTCCGAAACACCTTAAAAGCCCCTGGACTTGGAAATGTCATAAAAAGAAGAAAAAAATCGGGCTGATTTTGATTTCAAAAGAGCGTTCGACTCCGTCAAGTTCTTCTTGTGTGTCCGCAAATATCTGGAATCTAGAATGCATTTGACAGAGCCCAAGTCCGGTAAATTTCCCATCAGATCACTGAAAGATTTCCTCCTTTGGGATCCTTCCCAATAGACAGGATCTACATCATCAAACTGTCCTCCCTCAAGGACACAATATGACACACATAAGGACCTCGTCACCTGAAAATTCCCAGGGAGCGTTTACCAAACAAAGCACCCAACGGTCAAGTCCTTTTCAATGAAACAAGGTGACAATTGACCATGATGAAGAATGAAATGGTGACATTGTACCAAAATTAAGTAAGTCGGATTGTTATTTTGATAAAGTGGTGGACATTGAATGGAAACTAAAGGGAACTTGGGCATTAGACGGACCAAAACTAAATCTGAAGTGACTACACATTACACAGAAGAACCGAACATCTCCAATCTGCTGCGATCGGTCAGAGGGGAAAGTTTTTTTTCTTTTGCTGAAAAAAATTCGAACATACAGCATCGAACAGGTGGAGGGGAAACGAAGACTTGAAATAGCACAGAACTGAGAGCAAAAATTCTGCGCTCTTTGCTTTCAGCTCCACTTAACTCCACTTTGTTTTTTAACACCGAAAACCGCGTCGATACAACAGGCAAAAACGTCAAACATAGGTCGACTTTTTCTTCTAGTGTCTTGCCCGATTCCGAGCGTCGACGTCGACGATCATTGTACTGATTGAATTTCTATCTTGCGCTCTCCTGAACAAGTTTTCACTTGAACATCCGTACCATTCTCTAAGATTAGACAACACATAGGTAAACATTAGCCTGACACCAGTCACGGGTTAAACCCATAACGACAAGAATTTCTCGAGGAATTCTAATGGGCAGGTTCCACATTCGGTTGGATTTTTTCTCTCGTTTTGTGGTGATTTATCAGTGAGTCCATCTGGTTGATTTCTTCATCAGTAGTCTCTCTCCTACTGCTGTGCGGAGAGGCATTTCAATGAGCCTAATCGGGAGTCTAGATCTTTGGATCAGTTGAGAACGAAGGGGGAGCTCCGAGTTGCGTCCCGAGTGACAAAACCGATTTGGGTTCCTCCAATTTGTTACTTTTTTGATTTGGCTTCCTCTGCTTCAATCGAGGAAGAGGAAGGCCCAGATCTAGCTAAATCAACCAAATCATCAAATATGCCGGATGCAGCTCATACACACAAATGAAGGAAAAGTCATTGAACAGAATAGAGTGGAGGACTATAAACCAACGGCCAAACTTTTTTGACTTGGCCGGGCGGAGCGCTACCGCGCTCCTTAATCCCACGATTGATAGAATATGATGATAATGCTTCAAAATCTAGTAGCGACCAGCGGCGGCATTACCAGTGCACCAAAATTGATGGTACGAGAAGATGAAAATTAATAGTAAACAAAGCACTCAGCAATGCTCTCATACCCACAAAAGTTGTGAAAAAGCCCTCTGCTTTACACCAAAGATTCATGATCTGATTTGACTTTGGGTTCTCGGACGCAACCGGTGCCCCTCCGTTCGGATCAATTGAGAATGAGAACCAGATTTGATGAGTTTGTTTTGTTTTCTCTGGTTCGGACTCAATTAACATAATTCCAACTGGATTGTCATCACTGTGGAATGCGTGTAGAAGATTATACGCCATCTTCACACCCAGTGTTATATCTAGTCTAAAGGTTATAGGTATCTTGAGCAGATGCCTATTCAAATTCACCTATTGCCAGGTCCAGAATTGGCATAATCTGCTTATCCCATCTTCGATTAAAAAATTTCCGGAGGGACGGGCCCAGCTTGTTTACCAAAGATTCGTTCTCAAAAGCACCTTATCCACCCTGTAACGTGAAAGATGATTTCTTCATTTCTGTTTCGTTTTGTTTTGTTCTACCGCCCGGGTCCGTAATATCTTCAACAAGATAATATTTTATAAATTACATTTTATTGTTTATGGTAAGGCCGGACAATCTCGTTTAGGATTGCTTTTATCTTCTCTAATCATCTCTCGAGAGCTTCTTGAGATGATTTTGGACCTCCCAAATATTTCCGTGGTGGTTTCAGTTGGTTGGTTTGATCATGATAATGTTGATGGTTCTTATGATGATGTTGTTGGGTTTTCTTGAGATGTTGTTAGTTGTGAGTATGATATTTTCAGTTCTGATGATGATAATGTTGTTGGTTTTTCTGAATATTATGTATGTAGTTATAGTTAAGTTTTCAGATGCTGTTGGTTGTGATAATAATCACCATGCTGGTTTTGGTAATCATGGTAAGGTTTCTGATGGCGTCCCATTAGAAGTACCCCAACCCCAAACCTATATAGGCACTTGTACCCCAACCCTACTTGTGGCGCCGGGTTTGGGGTGTTTTACGACCCCCATTAGTCCGGCTTTTGGCATTGCAAGGGTTTTCAATTCCGAATGAATGAACCGAAATGGCCTTTGAAAATGATGGTGCTACGTTTTGTACCGTTACTAGAGGTATACCTGAATGAACTCGAAACATTTAATTTTTACGGTTTTTTATGATGGGTACATAATGTATTAATTTAGGGAGTAGAGAGGTAGACACTATTAAATTAACATAGGGACATCCCTTAATTGCTGGTTTAACTGACCGTAGAGCTCTAAAGGGATTTAACATTTTAAACTGACTGAGATTGTATGAGATTTGGCTTTGTTTTTACTAAATTGTATGAGCTATAGTTGTGAGAACTTATATTAAATAGTTATAGAAGATTAAAAAGAGGCAGAAGAAGGAGAAAAGGAAAGAAGAAGAAGATAACGAAGGATCACAAGCCAAAGAAGAAGCAGAAAAAGAACAATCACAACAGAAGGAGACTAAGAAGCAACAAAGCAAAAGACCGTACGCTTGAAGAACTTGGAAAAAAAAATGCCATAAAATACCGTCCACACGAGGCTAATGCAACGAAATGACTTAATCGTATAAATACTTGAGGAGGAACTAATAAAATCACTACCGGCAAGATCTGAGCTCAAGCTGGTAATAGTGGTCCATTCATAAAGACCGCTTGCGAAGATGAGTGTCGGCAGAAATGAAGAAATTCCGATGAATAAGGAGATTTTCTTGAAAAAAAAAAAAAAATGTAAAAAAAAAAAATGTACCTACTGAATGAATTCAAATATAAATAAAGAAATTACACAGAATGAAGAAATTCAAATAAATGAAGAAATGGTGCTCTACTGAATGAATTCAAATATAAATAAAGAAATTACACAGAATGAAGAAATTCAAATAAATGAAGAAATGGTGCTCAATGAAGAAATTGTAGATACTAAAATGAAGAAATTGCATTGAAGGAAGAAGTTCTATTGAATGAAGTTGTTTTGGTCCGGAGAAATTTCCAAAAATCAGCATACTCGGGATATATCCAAATATCCTCTAATCCTCTCTACTAAACATCTAAATAAAACCCATAACAGTGATCAAAGCACCTGTAAAACTCTTTTTGGAAACAACAAAACCCATTCACCTCCTAATATTCACCTTACAGACAACAACGACAACAATAACAACAATACCTCTACTGACAATATCCCAAATCATCTACCGAAAGAACCATTGAATCTCCTTACAGACAACAACGACAACAATAACAACAATACCTCTACTGACAATATCCCAAATCATCTACCGAAAGAACCATTGAATCTCCACACATCTAAAAGCAAACCAATGTTTTCTTTCCAGCTCAAGTGGCTCACAATGATGATCTTGTTAGTGAATCATTAAACAACAAAAGAGAAGAACTGAGTCACGACAGAGCTAATCGCTGCTGGAAGCCATTCCAAATCCTTACCACCCACCAATTCCGAAACCTTTCTTGTTCTTCTTCCAAATTATTTCTGTTTGTTTCAACCTTGTTCTTCTCCTTCTTATTCTTCTTCGTCTTCCAAATTATTTCTCTTGTTTGTCCATTCCGAAACCTTTCTTGTTCTTCTTCCAAATTATTTCTGTTTGTTTCAACCTTCTTGGTCTCCTTCTTGTTCTTCTTCTTCTTCTTCCACATTATTTCTCTTGTTTGTCTATTCCGAAACCTTTCTTGTTCTTCTTCCAAATTATTTCTGTTTGTTTCAACCTTCTTGGTCTCCTTCTTGTTCTTCTTCTTCTTCTTCTTCCACATTATTTCTCTTGTTTGTCTCAACCTTCTGCTTGTTCTTCTTCGAATTATCTTTTTTGTTTGTTTCATAATCATCAATTGGAACACAAACATCAACGAGGCCCCGACACAATTCCATTAGGTCCCTTTTCTCCTCTGAATTGCCGAATTGAGTAACAAATTATCTTTTTTGTTTGTTTCATAATCATCAATTGGAACACAAACATCAACGAGGTCCCGACACAATTCCATTAGGTCCCTTTTCGAATTGAGTAGCATTCCAAGGGGAAAGGGACTTTCAGAACTAATTAAAAATACCTCCTTGGAATTCTGATCCTTGAGGTGGTCGAAGTTAGATTGATGGGAAAATTGGAGCACCTGGGATTCTCTGGATTCCGGACGGAATGTTCAATGGATTTGGTGTTCATGGATGTTCTGACATGTTAACGCTGATGAAATTGATTCTAGACAGTAGACAATGTAGGACGGAATGTTCAATGGATTTGGTGTTCATGGATGTTCTGACATGTTAACGGTGATGAAATTGATTCTAGACAGTAGACAATGTAGGGGGAAAAGAAAAGAAAGATCCGTCTTCAAAGATCTGGGAATGTAAATAGAAAGATCTACGTCTCTCTCGTAGGCTTTTTCAAGATGGAGAGAGGGAAAATACAAGCATCCATCAATATCTTTCAAGATGACTCCGTTCGTTCCGAGATTCCCCTTCGTTCCAATAATCCGCATTCCGCAACTGAAATTTCGATCCGTCTTCAAAGATCTGGGAATGTAAATAGAAAGATCTACGTCTCTCTCGTAGGCTTTTTCAAGATGGAGAGAGGGAAAATACAAAGTTTTCGAGGCATCCATCAATATTTTTCAAGATGACTCCGTTCGTTCCGAGATTTCCCTTCGTTCCAATAATCCGCATTCCGCAACTGAAATTTCTGTTGTTACGGAATGTTCAATGGATTTGGTGTTCATGGATGTTCTGACATGTTAACGGTGATGAAATTGATTCTAGACAGTAGACAATGTAGGGGGGAAAAGAAAAGAAAGATCCGTCTTCAAAGATCTGGGAATGTAAATAGAAAGATCTACGTCTCTCTCGTAGGCTTTTTCAAGATAGAGAGATGGGAAACTACAAAGTTATCGAGGCATCCATCAATATTTTTCAAGATGACTTTGTCCGGAGGAAGATGGTAAACAGTAGGGTTGAAATCAAGATAATTAATAGCCAGCCTAGTCAGCTTAGTTGGTACAATTTTGTTAGAGCTCATTTTGAGGGAGATTTCTTCAGTGGGAGATTTTGTAATCGCGCCAGCCTAGTTAGCTTGGTTGGTGGCGCGCCTGCCTTGTAAGCGCTAGGCCGCGGGTTCGATTCCTGCCCGGGGCGGATTTTATCCTGACGTCTACCTTGTAAGCGCTAGGCCGCGGGTTCGATTCCCGCCCGGGGCGGATTTTATCCTGATGGGATAATGTTCGTTCTCGATGGAAGCGCTAGGCCGCGGGTTCGATTCCCGCCCGGGGCGGATTTTATCCTGATGGGATAATGTTCGTTCTCGGAACACCTAGGCCGCGGGTTCGATTCCCGCCCGGGGCGGATTTTATCCTGATGGGATAATGTTCGTTCTCGGAACGGGTTATAAGCGCTAGGCCGCGGGTTCGATTCCCGCCCGGGGCGGATTTTATCCTGTAAGCGCTAGGCCGCGAGTTCGATTCCCGCCCGGGGCGGATTTTATCCTCATGGGATAATGTTCGTTCTCGGAACGGCTCGCGCTAGACCCGGGTTCGATTCCCGCCCGGGGCGGATTTTATCCTGATGGGATAATGTTCGTTCTCGGAACGGCTGGCTTTCGTCCTACGGCATAAATTAAGTTAAGGTTCAGCCAGCCTAGCTAGCTTAGTTGGTAGTGCGTCTGCCTTGTAAGCGCTAGGCCACTGGGCTCGATTCCCGCCCGAGGCGGATTTTATCCTGATGGGATAATGTTCGTTCTCGGAACGGCTGGCTTTCTCCTATCCTTCGATTCCCGCCCGGGGCGGATTTTATCCTGATGGGATAATGTTCGTTCTCGGAACGGCTGGCTTTCGTCCCGGGTTCGATTCCCGCCCGGGGCGGATTTTATCCTGATGGGATAATGTTCGTTCTCGGAACGGCTGGCTTTCGTCCTACGGCATAAATTAAGTTAAGGTTCAGCCAGCCTAGCTAGCTTAGTTGGTAGTGCGTCTGCCTTGTAAGCGCTAGGCCACTGGGCTCGATTCCCGGGGCGGATTTTATCCTGATGGGATAATGTTTGTTCTCGGAACGGCTGGCTTTCTCCTATCCTGTCTTCCTTCTCTCTTTGCCAGCCTAGTTAGCTTAGTTGGTAGTGCGTCTGCCTTGTAAGCGCTAGGCCGCGGGTTCGATTCCCGCCCGGGGCGGGGATAATGTTCGTTCTCGGAACGGCTGGCTTTCCTCCTATCCTGTCTTCCTTCTCTCTTCGATTTCGGGACGATAAGACTATGTTCGTTCTCGGAACGGCTGGCTTTCTCCTATCCTGTCTTCCTTCTCTCTTCGATTTCGGGACGATAAGACCATAGAAGTTACAGTTCCCTCTGTCAAACCTCTTGAAAAAAAAAAAAATTCAAGATGACTCCGTTCGTTCCGAGATTCCCCTTCGTTCCAATAATCCGCATTCCGCAACTAAAATTTCTGAAATAGTTTTGTCTCCCAAGGCGAAGATCAACAACATCGTCCGAACCAAGAATCCAACTAGGTTCGAACGCATTTCAATTAGTTATCTATAATAGATATGTCCATCCCAAATATGTATTACAAAGTGTTTGGTACTGGTACCTATTATAATCTAGTACGATGGGTAGAAGAGAAAAGGAACCATCAAATTGAGATCTCCGTTAACCCAACTCGAGACGGTTTGGCAGGGAATGCTTTTTCGACTTTAATAACTTTGAAATTTGAGATTGCTAAAAGATACTGACGGGCAGTCAGATTGTTCGTTTTGTGGTGATTTATCAGTGAGTCCATCTGGTTGATTTCTTCATCAGTAGTCTCTCTCCTACTGCTGTGCGGAGAGGCATTTCAACGAGCCTAATCGGGTGGAGTGACCAAATCTGCACCCAGGAAGACCTGCTCAGTGCAAATGAGAGGGCAGTACAAGTTGCACGCTTCTAGGAACGACAGATATAAATGGTGACATTGTACCAAAATTAAGTAAGTCGGATTGTTATTTTGATAAAGTGGTGGACATTGAATGGAAACTAAAGGGAACTTGGACAATAGACGGACCAAAACTAAATCTGAAGTGACTACACATTACACAGTAGAACCGAACATCTTCAATCTGCTGCGATCGGTCAGAGGGGAAAGTTTTTTTTCTTTGCTGAAAAAAAATTCGAACATACAGCATCGAACAGGTGGAGGGAAACGAAGACTTGAAATAGCACAGAACTGAGAGCAAAAATTCTGCGCTCTTTGCTTTCAGCTTCACTTTGTTTTTAACACCGAAAACCACGTCGATACAACAGGCAAAAACGTCAAACATAGGTCAACTTTTTTTTTTCTTTTTTTTAAGAGGTTTGACAGAGGGAACTGTAACTGCTACTAACTGTACTTTTTTAAGCGAATGCAAATATCAAGTTTTTTTTTAAAGAGGTTTGACAGAGGGAACTGTGACTGCTAGAGAAATCGAAGAGAGAAGGAAGACAGGATAGGAGAAAGCCAGCCGTTCCGAGAACGAACATTATCCCATCAGGATAAAAAAATCGAAGAGAGAAGGAAGACAGGATAGGAGAAAGCCAGCCGTTCCGAGAACGAACATTATCCCATCAGGATAAAATTCGCCCCGGGCGGGAATCGAACCAGCGGCCTAGCGCTTACAAGGCAGACGCACTACCAACTAAGCTAACTAGGCTGGTAGGTCAACTTTTTCTTCTAGTGTCTTGCCCGATTCCGAGCGTCGACGATCATTGTACTGATTGAATTTCTATCGTGCGCTCTCCTGAACAACTTTTCACTTGAACATCCGTACCATTCTCTAAGATTAGACAACACATAGGTAAACATTAGCCTGACACCAGTCATGGGTTAAACCCATAACGACAAGAATTTCTCGAGGAATTCTAATGGGCAGGTTCCACATTCAGTTGGATTTTTTTCTCTCGTTTTGTGGTGATTTATCAGTGAGTCCATCTGGTTGATTTCTTCATCAGTAGTCTCTCTCCTACTGCTGTGCGGAGAGGCATTTCAATGAGCCTAATCGGGAGTCTAGATCTTTGGATCAGTTGAGAATGAAGGGGGAGCTCCGAGTTGCGTCCCGAGTGACAAAACCGATTTGGGTTCCTCCAATTTGTTACTTTTTTGATTTGGGCCTTCATCAGTAGTCTCTCTCCTACTGCTGTGCGGAGAGGCATTTCAATGAGCCTAATCGGGAGTCTAGATCTTTGGATCAGTTGAGAACGAAGGGGGAGCTCCGAGTTGCGTCCCGAGTGACAAAACCGATTTGGGTTCCTCCAATTTGTTACTTTTTTGATTTGGCTTCCTCTGCTTCAATCGAGGAAGAGGAAGGCCCAGATCTAGCTAAATCAACCAAATCATCAAATATGCCGGATGCAGCTCATACACACAAATGAAGGAAAAGTCATTGAACAGAATAGAGTGGAGGACTATAAACCAACGGCCAAACTTTTTTGACTTGGCCGGGCGGAGCGCTACCGCGCTCCTTAATCCCACGATTGATAGAATATGATGATAATGCTTCAAAATCTAGTAGCGACCAGCGGCGGCATTACCAGTGCACCAAAATTGATGGTACGAGAAGATGAAAATTAATAGTAAACAAAGCACTCAGCAATGCTCTCATACCCACAAAAGTTGTGAAAAAGCCCTCTGCTTTACACCAAAGATTCATGATCTGATTTGACTTTGGGTTCTCGGACGCAACCGGTGCCCCTCCGTTCGGATCAATTGAGAATGAGAACCAGATTTGATGAGTTTGTTTTGTTTTCTCTGGTTCGGACTCAATTAACATAATTCCAACTGGATTGTCATCACTGTGGAATGCGTGTAGAAGATTATACGCCATCTTCACACCCAGTGTTATATCTAGTCTAAAGGTTATAGGTATCTTGAGCAGATGCCTATTCAAATTCACCTATTGCCAGGTCCAGAATTGGCATAATCTGCTTATTCCATCTTCGATTAAAAAATTTCCGGAGGGACGGGCCCAGCTTGTTTACCAAAGATTCGTTCTCAAAAGCACCTTATCCACCCTGTAACGTGAAAGATGATTTCTTCATTTCTGTTTCGTTTTGTTTTGTTCTACCGCCCGGGTCCGTAATATCTTCAACAAGATAATATTTTATAAATTACATTTTATTGTTTATGGTAAGGCCGGACAATCTCGTTTAGGATTGCTTTTATCTTCTCTAATCATCTCTCGAGAGCTTCTTGAGATGATTTTGGACCTCCCAAATATTTCCGTGGTGGTTTCAGTTGGTTGGTTTGATCATGATAATGTTGATGGTTCTTATGATGATGTTGTTGGGTTTTCTTGAGATGTTGTTAGTTGTGAGTATGATATTTTCAGTTCTGATGATGATAATGTTGTTGGTTTTTCTGAATATTATGTATGTAGTTATAGTTAAGTTTTCAGATGCTGTTGGTTGTGATAATAATCACCATGCTGGTTTTGGTAATCATGGTAAGGTTTCTGATGATGTGATAATAGTATTGTTGGTTTTGATTATATAATGTGTTCATTTTGATAATCATGAGAGTTTTGATGAAGTCTCATCATGATTGAGACTCAAATTGAAATTGGACGCTGCGCCTGGTTCCCAGATTCGATGAGAGGCATGTAATTCTCGCAGTGATGTAGTACCTTCTGGTTCTGAGACCACCAATTATTCAATGGCAGGGTAAAAACGATACAACCAAATAATAGTCACACTGATCCAAAATAGTACCAGAGACTACGCAAAATAAAAGACAGTGAAGTACTAAACAACTAACAGAAGATGTGCATGGGCACAGAACTGGCAAGAAACAAACACATATATGAACTGCAAGAATTACATATTGCCCCACATATATCTATTACATATTGTAAGATATCTTGGAGGACAAAAGCGTCTCATAGTTATCCGAAGCTCCTCATTGTCCTGGATTTAAGAACGATATTTAGAGTCCGGACATAAAGAGAGAGAGAGAGAGAGAGAGAGAGAGAGAGAGAGAGAGAAAGAGAGAGAGACGGCTCTCCTTCCGGCGATTTTCTAAACAATAGAAAGAATTAGGTGCAGACCAAAATACCGTGTGTGAAGCGGTCTCTCTCTCTCTCTCTCTCTCTCTCTCTCTCTCTCTCTCGCTCTCGCTCTCGCTCTCTTTTCAATGGACTGAGCCGTAGTGATTTATTATCAATCAGATCCTCTTTGAACACTTCTCGTGGGCCCGTTACCGACTGATGACACAAAAAGTGGCGTATCCATTTTATTAGATGTCACAGAAAGCTCTTCTAAAATCACAGCCCAGTTAACTTGGAAGGTAGCGAGTCTTCCTCGTAAGCGTTAGGTCGCAGGTTCGGATACCACGTGGGGAAAAATTATCCTAAACAGACAAGATTCGTCTTCGGAATGGCTGACTTTCTATCCTGTCTTCCTTCTCTCTTCGCTTTCTGGACGATAAGACCTTAGCAGCTACAGTTCCCTCAAACAAACCTCTTCAAAATAGCTCTTCTATTCTAATGAGTGGTTTGACACCACCTACTGGAGAGCCACCACCTACACCTACGAAATGACGATCATCCAATGGAGGTTGGTAGAAAACGAACCAAATCCTCACATAAGCCATAAGTGTGCCACATAGGAGATTTAATCGCAGAGGGTCTAACCTAGCTCTTGTTAGGATTTAACGGAGCGTTGAACAAGCGTTAAACCGTCAACAGATTCGAATTAAACGCTTAAACCATCAACAAATAAGTGCTTTACGCTCGAGCACCCCCGAAACCGCTTTATCCGTTGAGTTTCAAACGGTGATCAAACGCAAACCGATTTGGGTAAGTACGGGTTAATTACTAACTCACTAGTGACTACTTATTATAAAGTGTCCCTTTGTATACTGCCCAAATAGGTACATATCTATGTATAATTGTATATCTTTTTATTTATTGTCTGTCTATATTGTAATCATACACTATGTTGAGAAGACGATATGCGATAGAGGATGCGTTTCAATTGTCCAACTTTTGAGATATACCGCCAATCCGTTCCAGAATCAATACGTATAATGAAAAGCGGAGAAGACTCCCAGAGGTCTTTTATTGGGGACCAAATAAATCTCTAGTCCTGTGCTAGACCGATTGTGCTATAATGAAAATCGGACAAGGAGAGGTCTTTCTATTGGACACCAAATCGGTTCCAGAATCAATAGGTACTTACCTATAATGCGGACAAGCTCAGGCTCTCAGAGGTATTTTATTGGACACCAAATCTAGCTAGTCTAGCACCAAATCTACCGATATTGGTGAATAGATATGCCAGAACAAGTGGCCGTGTGGATAAATGTAGTATACCGAATTTCGTGGGACAAACGTAAGAGTTGCACGAGGACTATATGGTTCAGTAAAACTGTAGAACTTCCTCGGGACAGAAATATCCAGGAGAGGTCTTTCTATTGGACACCAAATCGGTTCCAGAATCAATAGGTACTTACCTATAATGCGGACAAGCTCAGGCTCTCAGAGGTCTTTTATTGGACACCAAATCTAGCTAGACCAATATTGGTTCAGAGGTCTTTTATTGGACACCAAATCTAGCTAGACCGATATTGGTGAATAGATATGCCAGAACAAGTGGCCGTGTGGATAAATGTAGTATACCGAATTTCGTGGGACAAACGTAAGAGTTGCAGGAGGACTATATATGGTTCAGTAAAACTGTAGAACTTCCTCAGGATAAAAAGATCCTACGGCCAGCCTAGTTAGCTTAGTTGGTAGAGGATAAAATCCGCCCCGGGCGGGAATCGAGCCCGCGGCCTAGCGCTTACAAGGCAGACGCACTACCAACTAAGCTAACTAGGCTGACGAATCTATCTTGTCGAGGCAGATTCAGTCGACATTGTCGACGGCCGGTCGATTATGTGGACACATCTAAGGACCGTTCCCCAGACTCGGGCTGCCGGAATGGTTATAGGTTATAGCTTCAAACGATTTACCAGTCGTGGTCACCGTACTGGACTCGTAGTCAAAGGGTCGGTGTCTGGGAGGTATCGACAGTGAGTTTTATGATTCCCATCGGGACACGCACGGTCAGGGGTCGTCTATGTAGATGAGACATGGCCACCTAAAAACTATATCTTCTGTTGTCTTGTGAAAAAAGGAAGAAGCAGGAGAAGAAAAAGAGAATAATATATAATAATAAATAAATAATAAAAATCCGAACTTTTGATGAAGAGATGCGGGTGTTGAGGAGAGGGGGTGAATTATTCTGTATGATTTGTGAATTATTCTTGTATCCTATTGAGTTTGGTCCAAAAAAAAAGTGGTCAATGCTCCGAAGAAATGGAGAAGTGATTTACGGAAAGCACATCAACTCCTCGTGGCTGAGTGAATATAAGGCCGGCCATTCTCAGACAGTCAGACCTAGGTCCGACGGTCTATTAGGTTTGTCTGACCGTCGGAATGAGATTATGATATTTTCAGTTCTGATGATGATAATGTTGTTGGTTTTTCTGAATATTATGTATGTAGTTATAGTTAAGTTTTCAGATGCTATTGGTTGTGATAATAATCACCATGCTGGTTTTGGTAATCATGGTAAGGTTTCTGATGATGTGATAATATTGTTGGTTTTTGATTATGATAATGTGTTTCATTTTGATAATCATGAGAATTTTGATGAATCTCATCATGGGATGAGACTCAAATTGAAATTGGACGCTGCGCCTGGTTCCCAGATTCGATGAGAGGCATGTAATTCTCGCAGTGATGTACCTTCTGGTTTCTGAGACCACCAATTATTCAATGCAGGGTAAAACGATACACAAAGTAATAGTGACACTGATCCAAAACAGTACCAGAGACTACGCAAAATAAAGACAGTGAAGTACTAACAACTAACAGAAGATGTGCATGGCACAGAACTGCAAGAAGACAACATATTGAACTGCAAGAATTACATATTGCCCACATATATCTATTACGTATTGTAGATATCTTGGAGGACAAAAGGGTCTCATAGTTATCCGAAGCTCCCATTGTCCTGGATTTAAGACGATATTATAGTCGGTTTGGACATAACGAGAGAGAGAGAGAGAGAGAGAGAGAGACGGCTCTCCTTCCGGGGACATAAAGAGAGAGAGAGAGAGAGAGAGAGAGAGAGAGAGAGAGAGAAAGAGAGAGAGACGGCTCTCCTTCCGGCGATTTTCTAAACAATAGAAAGAATTAGGTGCAGACCAATATACCGTGTGTGAAGCGGTCTCTCTCTCTCTCTCTCTCTCTCTCTCTCTCTCTCTCTCGCTCTCGCTCTCGCTCTCTTTTCAATGGACTGAGCCGTAGTGATTTATTATCAATCAGATCCTCTTTGAACACTTCTCGTGGGCCCGTTACCGACTGATGACACAAAAAGTGGCGTATCCATTTTATTAGATGTCACAGAAAGCTCTTCTAAAATCACAGCCCAGTTAACTTGGAAGGTAGCGAGTCTTCCTCGTAAGCGTTAGGTCGCAGGTTCGGATACCACGTGGGGAAAAATTATCCTAAACAGACAAGATTCGTCTTCGGAATGGCTGACTTTCTATCCGGTCTTCCTTCTCTCTTCGCTTTCTGGACGATAAGACCTTAGCAGCTACAGTTCCCTCAAACAAACCTCTTCAAAATAGCTCTTCTATTCTAATGAGTGGTTTGACACCACCTACTGGAGAGCCACCACCTACACCTACGAAATGACGATCATCCAATGGAGGTTGGTAGAAAACGAACCAAATCCTCACATAAGCCATAAGTGTGCCACATAGGAGATTTAATCGCAGAGGGTCTAACCTAGCTCTTGTTAGGATTTAACGGAGCGTTGAACAAGCGTTAAACCGTCAACAGATTCGAATTAAACGCTTAAACCAGTAACAAATAAGTGCTTTACGCTCGAGCACCCCCGAAACCGCTTTATCCGTTGAGTTTCAAACGGTGATCAAACGCAAACCGATTTGGGTAAGTACGGGTTAATTACTAACTCACTAGTGACTACTTATTATAAAGTGTCCCTTTGTATACTGCCCAAATAGGTACATATCTATGTATAATTGTATATCTTTTTATTTATTGTCTGTCTATATTGTAATCATACACTATGTTGA
>NW_007378971.1:5009-16084 GCF_000475195.1 Diaphorina citri | reverse complement strand
AGGTATAATTCTTTTATTATTCAATATTTTTACACTGATAATGCCGAAACTGGTTGCTACTCGATTAAAGTAGCGACTTAAATGTTGTTGTTGTTGTAGCGGCTTTAGCTTTCGCCGAATGGCGATAGCAGGATAAAGAAAAGATGTCTTTTTGTATCTGCTATACACCGGGGTGATGGTCTCTAGCTCTAGCCATGTTAAGTTGGCTGGCTCGTCCTGAACCGCAGTCAACCATCGTGAGGGCTTGTACTTGCAAAAAAAAAAAAAAAAAAAAAAAAGGATCCTACAGGCTACGGGACCTCTGTAGGTCTGATCGAGTCCAGAACCTCTGAAGAACCTTTGCTTTCGACCGGTCGCTCACTCTTCCGCCGCCGAACGGACCCAAGTCTATCCAATCCAGATCCGTCAGACCGCTCTGTAGGTCTGATCGAGTCCAGAACCTCTGAAGAACCTTTGCTTTCGGCCGGCCACTCACTCTTCCGCCGCCGAACGGACCCAAGTCCATCCAATCCAGATCCGTCGGACCGTCGGAACATTTGTGGCGAAAAAGCTTCCGACTTCTGTCTTCAGACCGTATGAGAGACCTAGAAGTCGGAAGCCCCTGCTCGTTCGGTGTAATTTATCGATCCTATAAGGATAATCCACTATCCCCCACCCTCGGACGTCAAATGACGAAGGTTGTCGAGCTCTGGGAAATGCCGTCAGCACCCAAAGTGTAATAAAAAACCGACGACACTCAAGGACATCGGGAAAAACTTTCGAGTCATCCAAAAGTCAGCTTAATATCCAAAAGTCAGATTAATTTGAAAGAAATAAGAAAACACACAAAAAAATTGCGAACAACGACCTAAAACAAACATAATTTTCGAGGAACATTAAAATAAGAACGACGGGCAAAAAAGGCACAAAGGACATCGGGAAAAACTTTCGAGTCATCCAAAAGTCAGCTTAATATCCAAAAGTCAGATTAATTTGAAAGAAATAAGAAAACACACACAAAAAAAATTGCGAACAACGACCTAAAACAAACATAATTTTCGAGGAACATTAAAATAAGAACGACGGGCAAAAAAGGCACAAAAAAATGTTCAAGAATCCTCGCGTCATCAGAAAAAATTAAAGACGAGAAGAATTATTGTTAAAGACATTGCGAAGCATGGGACGACCAATGTACCATATAATTTTCGAAAAATTCATCTTCCCAGACGCATTAAATCATAAAAAAGAAAAGAAATATTAAAGAAAACAACACAAGACGAAGAAGAAGAAGGAGAAGATGAAGACGAAGAAGAAGAAGAAGAGGACGAAGAAGAAAAAGGAGAAGAAGGAGAAGAAGAAGAAGAAGAAGCAGAAGGAGAAGAAGAAGAAGAAGAAGAAGGAGAAGACGAAGAAGAACTACAATATGAGGGCCTTCGGATCTGGAGGTTAGTGGTTTGAGTCCAAGTCAAATCGTAAATTTATTGAGGTGTGATGAGAAGCATAGGTAAGATTGGTATGATGAGAAGCATAGGTAAGATTGGTACCTATGATGAGAAGCATAGGTAAGATTGGTATGATGAGAAGTGAGAAGCATAGGTAAGATTGGTACAAATTTCTTGACCCCGCCGGGAATCGAACCCGGGTCTCCCGCGTGCAAGGCGAGCGCAGTGACCACTACGCCATGGGAGCTGACCAGATTTGATATAGTAAAAGAGGATTATTGGAACATGGAAATCGATTGCAAAAGAGGCACTTGTTATGAGGGTATGGTGCGTAATCAACAAAAGTTGTGAAAAGGCATTGCTTTACCACAATAATAATAAAATTCATGATGGTCTGCCTCACATCACACGAATGGAAAATCGGAAAAATTAATATAGTAATCGATTCGGCTGACGACTATCACAAAATCGATTTCAACCATCACTGCAAACGGTCCGATACCCAAGGTAATACTTGAAGTTCCATTAGACATGCTAAAGTTATACCTACTATAGTCATGCTACAGGTATATAAGCATGCTATACACACATGCATTCAACATGCACACAATTATCTAGAGGTCTTGAGGAATGTGGTTCTGACTTATACCGAGTGGTTGGGGGAAAATGACCCACGTACAAACGGAGACCAAATTCTCTGACGGTGTATTTTCCTCCCGGAAACCTGCCTCGTAGTGGTCAAGACGCTCACCTGGTAAACAGGAGGGCGTGGGTTTGATTCTAGCCGAGGTATGGGATTTTATCCTTCTTTATCTGAAAATTTGACGTAAACAGGAGGGCGTGGGTTCGATCCCAGCCGAGGCATGGAATTTTATCCTCATTTATTTGAGAGTGTGATTACATAGTAATGGAGCTCTAATGGTTAGGTGGTAGAAAACGCCTCCGGCGTTAACCTCGCCTAGTGGTTACCTTCCACTCAAGAGTCTATTATTATTATTAAATAGAGGATAAACCCACCTCTAAAAAACTTGGTAGTTAATAGTTATATAGTGGCGTTAAACCTCCCAAGAGTTAGACATTTCCCCGGACTTCTGTAGACCTGAACTCAAAAGGTCAGCCCTGAATTTCCTCTCCCTCAAAGCCAGTCTAGTTAGCTTGGAGGGTAGCGCATCTGCCTTGTAAGCGCTAGGCCGCGGGTTTGATTTCCGCACGGGGCGGACTTTATCCTAAACAGATGAGGTTCGTTCTCAGAACGGCTGACTTTCTCCTATAATGTCCTCATTCTCTCTTCAATTTCGGACGATAAGACCTCCGTTGTTACAGTTTCCTCTATCAAATCTCGTAAACAACTATCAGGGGGGCCAGCACTTAGACACCCGGTAAATCAATCGGCTATATTGTTTTAATAATCATATATCTGATATGTATATTTAATATAATGCAGAATACGTATGAAGGTACGTATTGTACAGGGTGGCTCAAAGTTAGTGAGCTTTCTGAATAACCTTGATTAGGAATCTGCACGTGTCTGCGATTTCTTGCCTCACGCATGACAACAAAAGGAATTTTAAACTTTAATTTTGTGTGCAGCATAAATACTTAATGAATGCTAGTCACAAAGGTTGTTAGTCGTTCCCTGATTAATTCGCCTATGTATTAATCATCCTTTGTGTTTGCTTTCTCGGCCAAATTTTTCGACGGAAAAAAAATGTGTTTGTCCTGTTTTGAATAATATTTTTTCATGTCTCAAAAACCTACTTGTAAAACTTCGTTTGTTAAAAGTAAAAAATGCAAACATTAATGATGAACATTTTAAAAACTTTTCATCCAACGTTTCATGCAGTAAAATAACATTGTTAGTGGATGTAGCATAATTTTCGGGTAGTGAGGGGGTAAAATAGATTTTTTTTTTTTTTTTTTTTTCAAGAGGTTTGACAGAGGGAACTGTAACTGCTATGGTCTTATCGTTCCGAAATCGAAGAGAGAAGGAAGACAGGATAGGAGAAAGCCAGCCGTTCCGAGAACGAACATTATCCCATCAGGATAAAATCCGCCCCGGGCGGGAATCGAGCCCGCGGCCTAGCGCTTACAAGGCAGACGCACTACCAACTAAGCTAACTAGGCTGACGAATCTATCTTGTCGAGGCAGATTCAGTCGACATTGTCGACGGCCGGTCGATTATGTGGACACATCTAAGGACCGTTCCCCAGACTCGGGCTGCCGGAATGGTTATAGGTTATAGCTTCAAACGATTTACCAGTCGTGGTCACCGTACTGGACTCGTAGTCAAAGGGTCGGTGTCTGGGAGGTATCGACAGTGAGTTTTATGATTCCCATCGGGACACGCACGGTCAGGGGTCGTCTATGTAGATGAGACATGGCCACCTAAAAACTATATCTTCTGTTGTCTTGTGAAAAAAGGAAGAAGCAGGAGAAGAAAAAGAGAATAATATATAATAATAAATAAATAATAAAAATCCGAACTTTTGATGAAGAGATGCGGGTGTTGAGGAGAGGGGGTGAATTATTCTGTATGATTTGTGAATTATTCTTGTATCCTATTGAGTTTGGTCCAAAAAAAAAGTGGTCAATGCTCCGAAGAAATGGAGAAGTGATTTACGGAAAGCACATCAACTCCTCGTGGCTGAGTGAATATAAGGCCGGCCATTCTCAGACAGTCAGACCTAGGTCCGACGGTCTATTAGGTTTGTCTGACCGTCGGAATGAGGGCCTTCGGATCTGGAGGTTAGTGGTTTGAGTCCAAGTCAAATCGTAAATTTATTGAGGTGTGATGAGAAGCATAGGTAAGATTGGTATGATGAGAAGTGAGAAGCATAGGTAAGATTGGTATGATGAGAAGTGAGAAGCATAGGTAAGATTGGTATGATGAGAAGTGAGAAGCATAGGTAAGATTGGTATGATGAGAAGTGAGAAGCATAGGTAAGATTGGTATGATGAGAAGTGAGAAGCATAGGTAAGATTGGTATGATGAGAAGTGAGAAGCATAGGTAAGATTGGTATGATGAGAAGTGAGAAGCATAGGTAAGATTGGTATGATGAGAAGCATAGGTAAGATTGGTAAGAGTCATAAAATCTTCCCCTTTTACTTTTTTTTTTCATAGGTACGTTAAATAGCTCCCATCTGTGAACACAAGTGATGTATCTATATTAAGAAGCACAAGTGATGAATAAGAAAAAGAAGCACAACTGATGTACCTATGTATACTGATGATGAGTAAGAGAAGAGAATGATGAAAGTCTCGTCAATGAATGAACGAAAACATGGCAAACACGTTGTGAACTAGAAAACAACATACAGGGTGTACCACTGTACCTATACCTACCTACGTATGCCACAATATACCGGTGCGACGCTTTGAGAAGTGAAACCGACGCTTTGAGAAGTGAAACCGTCCACACTTCCACATTTAATCGACGTTCATCTTCGATAGATACTCGTCGATACGTCGATTATGTATGAACACTAGCTGCTTAAAAGCTTAAATCCTTTAAATTAGGGCCATCAGTCATTCCAACCCCTATGTCACAGCAATGTGATTGGATCTTTTGTGACGTCCGATCGACCGTTCCGAAGAGGACTCCGACAAGTCGATCGAAATCGAAATATCGGTCGATCAATCCGTAAAATTTTAGATAAATCGAACAAAGAGTACCCCGCATAATCCGTAGAATACACACTGCTCAGCTCACCCTGTATCCATCTGGTCACAACAATGTGCCACTGTGCGAATCAATGACTCACTCAATTAGACGAGATGCAGATATAAGTACGATGTACTGTACAGTGTATTATACAATGGTCTGGCTGGGGGACTTTAAACAGGGAGTAGACCAGCTTATGGGCGATTTCAACAGGAAAGATACCGGTCTGAGATGGTAAAACTTTTGTAGGCAAAACCAAATGTGAGCCCAAGCAATCACCCTCGGACTGATTGAGAGGCTGTCGAAAAACGCTAACCCCGTCTGAACACGAAAAGGAGTGAAGAAAAGGAAGAAGACTGGTCTTATCAATTCTCCAACCATGAAACGTGAGAACTTATGTATGACAGTGTATTTTCCAAGAGCCCTGTGTAATGTGCATTGGGTCAGCCACTATCAGGTAGATCTGACAGGCGGACCTGTCGTCAGGTCTACCTGATAGTGAATGGCTGGCCTTAAGTTCCACTTGATTGTTCTACTGCCAGATGCAGAAACGTACATAGCTGCAAACAGATCAACTGATAGACAAATAGCTACTTCACTGTTAACAGAACTATCTATGAAACAGCTCCTTAACTGATCTATCAATGGAACAGCTACTTCTTTACACTCTTGGAAAGTTTCCTATTTTACTGACACCGCAAGATACTGTTAATCAGGAAAAATGACTTCATCTAGGTATTCTTACACGTGCAAAAGGATTGTTCGTGATATAAAGGTCTACTGGACAGCTCCTTAACTGATCTATCAATGGAACAGCTACTTCTTTACACTCTTGGAAAGTTTCCTATTTTACTGACACCGCAAGATACTGTTTTCAGGAAAAATGACTTCATCTAGGTATTCTTACACGTGCAAAAGGATTGTTCTTGATATAAAGGTCTACTGGATATGTATATCCAAGCTTTGATATAAAGGTCTACTTGATATATCCAAGCTGTATCAGAGATTAAAACAAGTTATAACCATCAGATGTATAAGGCCTGTCGCATATTTGAAGCGACCGCGACTTTTAGTATCGAACGATGCCGCCTAAAAATCCAAACCTATGAAAATGATACAAATCTCTCACACTCTACAAGAGTAAGGTTAAAAACAGAGTGAAGCGGAGAGCATATCGCATAGAACAGCGCTTTTAAACTAGCTGCCCGCCAGACCATTTTCTGACCCGCGAAGCTTTTTGTGTGAGTCCCACCGGGCCTAAAAATCCAAACCTATGAAAATGATACAAATCTCTCACACTCTACAAGAGTAAGGTTAAAAACAGAGTGAAGCGGAGAGCATATTGCATAGAACAGCGCTTTTAAACTAGCTGCCCGCCAGACCATTTTCTGGCCCGCGAAGCTTTTTGTGTGTCCCATCCAGCTTCATTGTGGTGTGAACTCCGAAAATGTGGAGCATCCCGCGAAGTACATGCCAATGTAGCATGTTGCCCTCATACACATGGAAGTTTGGAAATCCCTGACCTAGAAAATTGAGCACGTAGAGGGAAGCGATGACTTCAACTTCAAACCCCATAGAGCTGAGAGTAAAAAGCTCCACATACGTTCTGGCATCCAACCTCCCTCTGGACTGATCCCGTGGCGGTGGCGAAGTTCCTAGATCTAGAAACACGATTGTGATGCTGATGCTGTCGGAAACGTTAAAAACAACAACACGCGTTTTGGCGGTCAGACGGATCTAGATCTGCCCGACAGTCGAAAAGTGAGTGGTCGGCCTAAAAGTTTCATTGATATCCAAGCTATAGGCCTGTCTCATGTTGGAAACGTAGTCGTGCTACTATTTTCAGGATAAAATCCGCCCCGGGCAGGAATCGGACCCGCGACCTAGCGCTCACAAGGCAGACGCGCTACCAACCAACCATGCTGGCTAGATCTACTCTTTAAAGATATTAAGATTACAGGACCGATGACAATTTCACCATATAACCCGGTACAAAATAGGTACTCCGGAGGACTCTAAAGTACAAGGTTCACAATTGTCTTGTAATGTTTCAAATCCAAGGCTTGTTTTCTGTCTGCCGAGATGACTTTGCCATGCTATTTCAATACTTATGTACCTATGTATTTCATTACTTATGTATGTATTTCATTATGTATGTATTTCATTTCTGCCGAGATGACTTTGCCATGCTATTTCAATACTTATGTACCTATGTATTTCATTACTTATGTATGTATTTCATTATGTATGTATTGCATTACTTATGTATGTATTTCATGATCGAATGGTGAAACTTTTAGAACTGTCCGACACACAGTTGAGAAGTTTAATGTAATAGAAAGTCGTGTGATGTTCACACCAGATTTTAATGTTTCAAATCCAAGGCTTGTTTTCTGTCTGCCGAGATGACTTTGCCATGCTATTTCAATACTTATGTATTTCATTACTTATGTATGTATTTCAATACTTATGTATGTATTTCATTACTTATGTATGCAGACCGATGATAATAATAAGGCCTTAATTATGTTGTGCGTTATATTATCCTTGTCGGGTGATTCTCAAGTTGGACAACACCGAGGGCACCGGGTGTGGGGAAAGATTTGGACACGTTGGGATGGGGTGTTGAATGGAGGTGTTTGGAAAAGGTGTTTTCAAACGTGCCAGAAGAAATAATTAGGGAATAGACAGTTTTTGGTCATAGCATAGATATTAGGACAACACCGAGGGCACCGGGTGTGGGGAAAGATTTGGACACGTTGGGATCGGGTGTTGGATGGAGCTGTTTGGAAAAGGTGTTTTCAAACGTGCCAGAAGAAATAATTAGGGAATAGACAATTTTTGGTCATAGCATAGATATTGAGCAACAGTTTCAACTTTTTCAAATACTCGTACCTTGGTGTTGGTCACAGTATACATACTCGTACACCTTGGTGTTGGTCACAGTATACATATTATCAGGATTTATGATGTCTATTTGCCTATCTCACCTATTTTCGCTGGGATCTTTATTCTCAACCCCCGTCACGTGGCGGATTGAACCCCGAAACAACCGTGATGCCTCCGACGGTCTCCCATCCAGATACCAACCACACACAACGTTGCCGAACATCAGTGATCCGTCAGAGGCAGGTGGATCGTTAGAAACTGGCGCCTTCAATCTTTTCTTTTTTATAATGAAGAAAAATTCGAATTTGGCGCCTTTTTTTACAGTAGTATCAAAACAACACGAATATTCAAAAAATGGTATCAGAAATTAAATAGGATATACTGGATTGATATGACTGGGTTGAAGAAAAGAAAAATCAAAATCTACACAAGAGTGGAAAAAATTAGAACAGTGTGCATTTTGCCATTCCTTTATAATCTGACAGCCTTTACTGATTTCTCTCTCTCTTCTTCTTCTTCTTCTTCTTCTTCTTCTTCTTTCTCTCTTTCTTTTTTTTTTCTTCTTCTTTTTTATGAGTTTTGATAGAAGGACCTGTTAGAAGTTAAGAACACAGGACACAGGTCTTATCACAGGAGAGGAAAGAGCCAGCCGTCCCGAGAAGCCGAGAACAAACCTTCAAAAACATCTCTTCTTCTTCTTCACCAGCTAAAAGCTCACGTGATTTTCAAGACACGGTGTTTGGGTTTTGGTATCACCCTGTATAAAATCATGGCTCTGAATAACCAAATAGTAATCAGCTGAGATACCTGCACTACAAGTTTACAGCTTGCGTGTATTTAGCAGAGGTTTTAAATAGATAGGGCCCTGTAATTAAATCGAGAAGGTAGGCAATTATGTCTTTGAAAATTGGGTTTAGTAAACTTCTTACCCTGTATAAAATCATGGCTCTGAATAACCAAATAGTAATCAGCTGAGATACCTGCACTACAAGTTTACAGCTTGCGTGTATTTAGCGAGAGACTTTAAATAGATAGGGCCCTGTAATTAAATCGAGAAGGTATGCAATTATGTCTTTGAAAATTGGGTTTAGTAAACTTCTCATGAATTATAAGGACCAGAAAAATCGTTCAGTAAATAAAAATTTGTTTGGAATTTTGATCGAATTTTTCTGACCCGACACTAATATAAAGCTAGAACCGATTTGAAACAAAATCTTCTCTTCTCTCTCTCACGCCACGCCACTCGAATCTATGAAATTCTATTCTATGAAACACCGAGACAGATTCCTTGCTAATCAAACCAGATTTCCAATAGGAGTAGAGAAAACACGAGGATTCTTCGGTAATAAGTTGAGTTTGAATTGATCGAATGTTTCGATATCGGAGACAACTATGTGGGAAGACGTCAAGCGATGTAATTGTCGTCGGGAGTAATTATAACTCGAAGACGATATCAGTCGTCGTCAGCACAAAGGAGCGTAAAAGGGCAAAGCATAGGGGAATCGAGCATTTTGGGAGAAGGCGAAGGGACTCTAAAGAAGCGTCTGTAACGATGTATCCCATGGTCAATTGATGTGGATCGACAGTTGAATAGGTTTGATAGAGGGAACTGTAACATCTATGGTCTTATCGTCCCGAAATCGAAGAGGGAAGAAAGGATAGAAGAAAGCCAGCCGTTCCGAGAACGAGCTTTATATGTTTAGGATAAAATCCGCTCCGGGCCGGAATCCGCAACCTAGCGCTTAAAAGGCAGCCGCGCTACCCTCCGCTTACAAGGCAGCCGCGCTACTATGTTGGCTGCAAACTTGTTTGTTTCACAAATGCCTAAAATAACAATAAAATGATTGCTCTAAGAAAACGTTTCTGATGTCCGGAACGAACCTTCCGTTAAGCCTCTATGCTCCAGAACCGACCATTCTGGCTGAACGTATCCAGTATAAATTCAATTATTTATTTCTATTTTTTGTTAAAATTTGACTCCGGACAAAAAACACCCCTAAAAAACGCTGTTTGGAAATATTTACCCTATCCAAGATTGTGAATATAGTATGGAGTATGACTGTCGATGCGTTGTCTTCTGACAACTCGGGACTACTCTGTCTCTCTGTGTAGTTTTTCCGCCATTCTGATAAGTGACCTTCCCATGGAAGACTCTGTGTGCGTACACTAGATTACTAGAGGAAAGGCCTTGGATTGTATAGGATACACATGGACAAAGCCCGTTCACACTTGACGTTCGGAAAAAAAAATCGTGTAGTGTGAACACTCTCATTTAGATTGCCTACAGGACATTCAGAGAAAAATCGGATGACAGGACAAGTGTGATCTGACAAGTGACCTTCCCATGGAAGACTCTGTGTGCGTACACTAGATTACTAGAGGAAAGGCCTTGGATTGTATAGGATACACATGGGCAAAGCCCGTTCACACTTGTCGTTCGGAGAAAAAAATCGTGTCGTGTGTAGTGTGAACACTCCCATTTAGATTGGCTACAGGACATTCAGAGAAAAGTCGGATGAAACTCAAGACAAGTGTGGACAGGCTCTTATATCGGCGTCTACAACTCTACACTCTCCTTCGGTGGTGGTGTAGTGCCCGCCTGGTAATCTGGATATCGCGGGTTCAATCCCAGAAAGAAGAAAGACAAAAGAAAGCCATCTGTTCCGAGAACGAACATTATCCGGTCAGGATAAAATCCGCCCCGGGCAGGAATCGGACCCGCGACCTAGCGCTCACAAGGCAGACGCGCTACCAACCAACCAAGCTGGCTAGATCTACTCTTTAAAGATATTAAGATTACACAGGACCGATGACAATTTCACCATATAGGGTAAGTGTACCATTTATTCGCCAGAGATGACCAAGGGGCCAAGGGGGGCGAAAGTTGACAATGCAAGAGATGGGGCAAGATATGGGTGACCAATTTATGGGGGGGGTGAGGATTGATATGACTGGGTTGAAGAAAAAAAAAAACAAAATCTACACAAGAGTGGAAAACATTAGAACAGTGTGCATTTTCCATTCCTTTATAATCTGACACCCTTTACTGATTTCTCTCTCTCTCTCTCTCTCTCTCTCTCTCTCTCTCTCTTCTTCTTCTT
>NW_007378971.1:0-4926 GCF_000475195.1 Diaphorina citri | reverse complement strand
CTAAAAAAAGAAACCGCTGTTATACGTTATACAAAAGAACACTTCCTAAGGAAATTGCAGGTATACAAAAGAAACTAACATTCTTAAGAAAAATTCGCAGACATACAAAAGAACACCAACATTCTTACCTTATCTTAAAAGGACAAGATCTTTGCATAAGGCATTTTTTTCTCGTGCAAGGTATGTGGAGTGCAAAATCTAAAGACAGTTACTTTACAGTCTAATGATCGCAATGCAGCGATCAACTTTAGTTGCATTTCCATAAAGCTAACTTCTGTTCTAACTTCCGCGGTCAAAGATTGCTATGTGGACAAAAACTGTCTAGTGACTACAATCCTTTGCAGCACACACCAACTATCAGACCTACTCTCAGAGAGCCCGCCCATAGTGGCCAACAAAACCAAGGTTTAAGCAGAGCACTGCCTGCGCCTGCCAACTCTTACGTCTAGGGTCGCCTTTTATCCACTCTATCCTTTATCTGAAGGAATTTAGGACTATTAATACATATGACACTGGGTTGTGGTTCCCACTGCTCATAACTTTTTCAACTTTGACAACGGAGATCTACTAGATGTAACCGATACTGGTTCTCTTGACAGTAATAGGGATAATAAAGAATGACGGTGCAACTTTTGTGGAAAAGTTTGTTGGAGTTAGGTTGTGGACACTACACACGAACAAAGATATTGAGGGCAGAAAAAAGTCCAAGTCCAATCTCGCTTCCAATTGTCACAGACATTGAGGGCAGAAAAAAGAGCACTTGGAAGCAAGTTCCAATTGCAGTGACGTGATCTCAAGACAATTAGCAGGGTAATTAGACTAATCACTAATTAGCCACATAGCAACACGCAACATGCAGACGCCACACGGGATAACAAGTAGTGAAATCATGAAAAAAACAGAAGGCATCACCTGCTAATGAGAAATGTCAGGGATTTGAACATCGGAAAACATTCAAAGCAGAATTTGTAGTAATCAGTGGAAAAAATGCTCCGTAGATAAAAAGTAAGCCACAATATGTAGGATTGCACGTAATGATACTAATGAATCTAATGATATTGAAAAGTTTGTGTAGGTATCTGTTCATAAACAAATAGTTCTGTATTGATAAATAAAAAAAAAGAAAAAAAAAAACTAGAAAGAAAAATAAAAAAGCTAGTATAAAAATAAATAATGAAAAAAAAAAAATAGTAAGAAAAATAATGGAAAAAACTAGACTAGAAAGAATGAATTGGCCGATCGCAAAATACCAATGAGCAATACCATGAATGGAAGTACCAGAACCGATATATCAAGAACTTAAGGAATGGGCGGCAAAAATCTGGAAGCCAGATTCAGCAAAGTTCTAGAATCTAGATATACCACTAGAACGGGTACTCGGGTAGCCATAAAGAGAAAAGATCGAAGACAAAATGATTTGAAAGCATAGAGACAAGAATACAAGATCGCAGGAATCTACATAGAGAATTAGAGACACAGAAAGAAACGCACATATGTACTTGTCTTCTCGGAGCAATTAAATAATAACCAATAAGCTCTGTAATTAAATCGAAGAAAATGATCGGCAATTATACGAATAACCAATTCTGAAAACATAAAAAGAGCTATGTATGATTCTATAATTCTAATAACATATTATAAGAAATAAATAAAAAGAGTTAAGCGGAAAATTGTTGCGATGGTAAAAGACGAAGAAATAACTCATCAACTGGTAGGTCTTATAGAAGAGATTGAGACTGTAATTAAAACTATTACGGGGGTGTTTGATAGCAAAGAAGTTAGAGAAACCTGTGTTTGATAGAAAATCAAAGTTTGAGAATAAATCAAATAACTTCAATGTGATTGGAGGTTTCCTTGTTGACAGAATTGTACATACGACCAAACTCCTAGATATAGCAAAACAAGATCAACAGTCTAAATCGACACTTGAATATAAAGAAAAAAATTAAACAAGAGTACAATTAAAAACTCCTAAATTACTAAATGCAAAAGTGCACATATTATTCAATCCTTCTGAAATACTAAATGCAAAAAGTTTATACTTAAATCCGATTAAAATGTAAAAAAGGAAGTAAAAAGGTAGTAAATCAAATCAAAAATCTGATTCCATTTGATATAGAACTAAAGTATCTAAGTACAGTATATACAAATAATATTGCAAGAAAATACTATTGAACTTACCCATGATGCCACGTTCAATGGCGTAGAAAGTGGAAGGCAGACAGTGGATCAGAAGCGACACAAATGTCAAGTGCACCAAACTGGCCATGATTATCTGCAAAACACAAAAAACAAACACGGAAATAAATGAAAAGTTCAAACAAATAGGAAGAAATAAACAAAAAGTTCAAACAAATAGGTAGAAAATGAAATATGTGAATGAAAAAAAGACACAAAATGAAGTACTCAAAAGAATAGTAGATCAATTAAGTATTAAGTATATAATTATATATCATAGGTTGGCAACAATAATCAGCAAATACAAAATAAACACATGGAAATGAACAAAAATTTCCAACAAAAATGGAAGATACAAAACAAAAGTAGTCAAAAGACTAGCAGATGAATTGGCCATTTGGCTATGATTATCAGCATAATATAAATAAACAAAAAGTTCAAAAGAATAATCAAGGAAATGAGCAAACCCACTTACAGAGGCTCCGGACCGAGTATCTAGAAAAAGTCATTCCCACTTATAGAGGCTCGATTTTCCCATTTAAACAGGTTTTTTTTAGTAAAAAATGAAGGGGCCACGATTATTTTTCCCCAGTTATCCAGGTTTCCCACTTAGACGAGTCCCACTTAGAGAGGTTTGACTGTAATAGGTAAATAAATAAAAGAACTGACGACACATATTTCGGTGGATGTGCCGAAATCACCTAATATTCCAACACAGGATATAGGGAAGGAATGTATGAATACGGGAGATGTAAGGGCTAGATCGCGTCGGGTTCGATTTCCGCCCGGGGCGGATCCTGAAAGGATAAGGTTCGTTCTCTGAACGAACGGCCGGCTTTCTCGTTTCTTGCTAATTGATTTATAGGAACGGTAGATCCCGTAGTATGTCTCTCATCAGATGGGAGAGAAGAAACACAATACTTCCCATTTAGGTGCTGGGTCAACACGGTCAGCATTTGGATCCGGAGAAGGTGACTGACTCACTGTTCCGTGCTGAGACCGCACCGTTTACGGCAAACGTGCTTTTTCTTCTGCTTTCCCATATGCTTTTTTCTATTGATTGACGTACCTACATCTGCATGTAGTAGTGCGTTCTCAGCACGAAACAGTGTGTACTGTCACCTGAACTACTTAGTAACTTGCAAATAAACGAGAGGTATATTCATGTCAGTTCGACATACGTTTGACCTTGACAGTACAGACCAATCACTATATTGGCAATTTTCTTTTCAGATTTCGCGTTTTCCCGTTTAAATCAACTGAGATAACCATTTGGAGGTACCTATTCTCTTGAGTATCTAATCGAATGAATCTCTAACCGAACCGTATATTCGAAGAAAATGATCGGCAATTATACGAATAACCAATTCTGAAAACATAAAAAGAGCTATGTATGATTCTATAATTCTAATAACATATAAGAAATAAATAAAAAAGAGTTAAGCGGAAAATTGTTGGTAAAAGAAGCTGGAGAAATAACTCATCAAGTACTAGGAGTTATGGAAGAGATTGAGACTGTAATTAAAACTATTACGGGGGTGTTTGATAGCAAAGAAGTTTGAGAAACCTGTGTTTGATAGAGAAGCAAAGAAGTTTGAGGATAAATCAAATAACTTCAATTTGAATGGAGGTGTTTGGAAAAGGTGTTTTCAAACGTGCCAGAAGAAATAATTAGGGAATAGACAGTTTTTGGTCATAGCATAGATATTGAGCAACAGTTTCAACTTTTTCAAATACTCCTTGGTGTTGGTCACAGTATACATATTATCAGGAATGTCTATTTGCCTATCTCACCTATTTTCGCTGGGATCTTTATTCTCAACCGTCGCGTCGTCACGAGACGAATTGAACCCCAAAACAACCGTGATACCCCCGAGGATCTCTCATCCAGATATCAACCACACACAACGTTTCCTAACATCAGTGATCTGTCAAAAACAGGTGTATCGTTAGAAACTGGCGCCTTCAATCTTGTCTTCAATCGAAATACCTTTACGTTGATTTCAACTAGACGTAACGTAGTAATCTGACATTTCATTGACAGAAATCTAAACGTGAGGTATGGAACGTGCTCTTTTTTTTACGGAATACGTTCTAGAACAGGAAAATTCTATTCCATTCTTACAACCACAAGAAAACATACAGACGCTAAAAAGAATTCTTACAATCAAAAGAAAACATATGGACGTTAAAGGAATCTTCACAAGAAAACATATTGCATATTGTCGCCAAAGAAAAAAATCGAACAAAGATATTGAGGGCAGAAAAAAGTCCAACTCCAATTGGCGCCTTCAATCTTTTCTTCAATCAAAATACCTTTACGTTGATTTCAACTAGACGTAACGTAGTATTCTGACATTTCATTGACAGACATCTGAACGTGAGGTATGGAACGTGCTCTTTTTTTACAGAATACGTTCTAGAACAGGAAAATTCTATTCCATTCTTACAACCACAAGAAAACATACAGACGCTAAAAAGAATTCTTACAATCAAAAGAAAACATATGGACGTTAAAGGAATCTTCACAAGAAAACATATTGCATATTGTCGCCAAAGAAAAAATTCGAACAAAGATATTGAGGGCAGAAAAAAGTCCAAGTACAATCTCGCTTCCAATTGTCACAGACATTGAGGGCAGAAAAAAGAGCACTTGGAAGCAAGTTCCAATTGCAGTGACGTGATCTCAAGACAATTAGCAGGGTAATTAGACTAATCACTAATTAGCCACATAGCAACACGCAACAT
>NW_007378970.1:70166-74768 GCF_000475195.1 Diaphorina citri | reverse complement strand
GATTCTGATAACTGCTCTGGATCCTGCTACAGCTAGCAAAGGTCTGCCACTCTCCAGATCCATGGACCAAGCACATGTGTAGAAATTTTCTTCAATCTGAAAGAATGATTGGGTATTATTAAGCTAAAGATGATTCATCTGATTTTAATGGAATTTAGCACACATGTTTAACATATAATAAAGGGCCTTTGTTCATTAGATTTTGGGTTCAATCAGGCCACTGGGTCCCTTTTCCAACAGTCTGTTGAATCATTAGATTGCTCTCTACAAAGAAGTTTGGTTACAGGTGCTCTCTACTTGGTTACAAACAAGTTTGAGCTGAAGTTGGCAGGGGTTTCCCCTATTGCTGCAGTATCAGCAAAAATGTATTACCTATAGGTAAATATGTATTTAAATCCATTCTATTTATTTAACTATGTCATAGGTACCTACATTCTCTTATGATTCATATTCTATTCCAATACTTACATCAGGGTCTGCATAGCATTGTAAAAGTTTGATGGATCCACCATCTGGACATTCGTAGATAGAAACTCTGTTGCTTCCCACTGTGGCAAAGATACGAGGCTGGTCGTCTTTCAGAAGATGGTTGAACTGAGCTCCAAACAATGGTTGACCATGATCCTCTTTGTGGCTACAGCTGGAAAATATTACGTCCAATCAAGAGTAAGATAGACACTAAGCAACAGTATATTATGTTCTGTTCCAAATTCATAAGACCTGGTTTAAACTGCTAGGGTAAAGGGAATTTTCAGTCTTGTTCCGACAGTAGGTACAAACAGGGTAAGAAGATGGTTGAACTGAGCTCCAAACAATGGTTGACCATGATCCTCTTTGTGGCTACAGCTGGAAAATATTACGTCCAATCAAGAGTGAGATAGACACTAAGCAACAGTATATTATGTTCTGTTCCAAATTCATAAGACCTGGTTTAAACTGCTAGGGTAAAGGGGATTTTCAGTCTTGTTCTGACAGTAGGTACAAACAGGGTATAGGTATTCAATTCTAAAGTTCCGGCTGGTCGTCTTTCAGAAGATGGTTGAACTGAGCTCCAAACAATGGTTGACCATGATCCTCTTTGTGGCTACAGCTGGAAAATATTATGTCCAATGAAGAGTGAGATAGACACTAAGCAACAGTATATTATGTTCTGTTCCAAATTCATAAGACCTGGTTTAAACCTAACCTAACCTAACCTACCTAGGGTAAAAGGGATTTTCAGTCTTGTTCTGACAGTAGGTACAAACAGGGTATATTCAATTCTAAAGTTCCTTAATGCATCAACCTTGTTTTTGTTCAACTTCATATTTGCTAATTTGCACACAAAAAATGCTCCTCTCAAAACTTACACAAATTTATATTGAAATTTCATAGGTTTGGTCACACTCAACTTCTGTCTGCCTTTCCGTCCTTTGACGGGTTTGCTTTTATTTGTTGGAGTTTCACTACGGGATGTATTGTCTGTTGTTGCACTTCCTACACTGGATGTCTCAAAGTCCTGGAAAAAAGAGAAGGAACAAAAGAAGTGCCATTGTTTTAACATCAAAACATTTGCAAACTGGGAAATTGCTTTAAGGACTGGGCTGCTTATCTCCTGAAAAATTGATAGCATATTCTCAAGCTTTTTTACCTCATCTCCTGAGTCATCAACAGTTCCATTCTCTGAAGCAGGAGGATTGGACTGAGTTTTCATCCTGACGTCCTTTGAACGGTAAGTTATCAAAGATGTGACAGCTTTTGTGTGGTAAGTTGAGAATAACTGCAAGACTTGTAGACTAGCCTAATATTAAACAGGAGAGTTTAGAACATTTTCTCCCATAAAATGTCGCTTATTTAGGTTGAAGATAATCAAAAAAATCAAAAATGAAATAATTTTATAAACACAAACAGGAACAACACCATGACAAAAATCACAAAATCAAATTTGCCGCCAACAAAATGTAAACAAAACACCAGCGTCTGTCGCGTCGATTCAATGATGAGCACATTGCATAAATACAGAATTATTTGAAGGCGCTTCAAAGATATTCAATGTTGAGGGGTTGTGGTAAATCGGCGCCTCCACTAAAAAGCAAAGCAACGTTGTGCGTGGTTGACATTTGGTTGGGTGATCATTCGGAGCACCATGTTGTACACTCTGCTAAGGACAACGGATGAGTAGATTTAAAGTCCATGGGTATCTTTCAAGGAATTCCATGTGGTACGAATCCTGTTACCACCTTGGCTATCCGTTGAAAGGCAGCAATCGCGTTGGTAGGTATTTTATACTTACTTGGTAGTGAGGAAGAATTTCATGATCGGAGTTTGAACCAACACCATCAGTGCAGTAAGGTATTTACCTACCCTTGTATGTATAAATGTATACCAACATACAATAGGCAAAGGTACCGCATAGGTACGTACTTAAGTACTTATGGAAGACCTTTTGAAGTTAGCAAGGTCGTGGTCACAAGATGGTTGATATTAAAGAAGAGGGGGGAAAAGCTCAAGGTTAGTACCGGCCGGCATGTACCAGAAAGTACTTATAGGTACCTTGCACATTACCCCTTCTTCCCCAGGAATTCAAACAACTGGATTATAGGATACCTATTAGGTTCCGATGGTAAACATTTATTCATAGGTACCTACATATGAAATCAACATAACATAGAAATCTGTGATATTATTAAAGTTAATAATATCACAGATATGTACATAGGTAGGTACATATAGTTTATCCAGTGCATTCTTGAATAATAAATCTGTAATTTCTTGAAAAACAAGTCTTGTTGGTTGAAGGGAGACGACCTTACACTGTCTGCTACAGATACTAATAGGTAGGTAGTGGTAGAGGTATCTTGCTAGCTAATTTCAATGTAGGTACGTGGATGTGCCATAGGTATAGTTATTAAGGTAGTTATCTAATGAAACTTTTTTCCGCTTGTGATTTCAGTGGTGCAGGAAAAACGACTCTACTTGCGTGCATAAGTCAACGAATACAAGGTATGTACAAGCCTTGTTGCGTCAACCGACAGTACCTACATATTTACATAAAGATGAACATAATATTACATAATTACAATAATTTTAAAAGTAGGAAAGTACTAGTTGATCTTAATTAAGGAAAGTACATACTAACTACCTACATATCTAGCCACTGCGAAAACAGCAAACTTTTCCAAGAGTCTTAATAGACACAAAATGACTAGATTGGAGAGACTCGTAAAATGTGTATGTTGACAAATTCCTGATTCTAATTCTCATTCATCTTCATATTGCTCGCCATAAAGCCACAGTTTGTCCCTCCTCAACCTCCCATTATTGTCCAACTTACCTCTCTGTCTTTGACCTCTCTCCTTATTTTCCTAATACTTCCCCTGGTAACCATTTCCCTCTATTGCTCTATGCCCAATCTCAATTTACGTCATGTCTCATTGACTGATTTTGATAAAGATCTAATTAACACCACCACGTGTACTGCATCAATTCAAATAACAGTATTGGGTTCGCGGAAGAGTACGTTAATATTGTCGAATGTCACCCGTCCCGATATATGCAACGCTTAACTTTAATGTTCAAATTTTTTTGCAAAAAAATTCAATGAGTACCTAGGTAATTTTATTAAAGTTTTGCCTATCCTATTGAACGTAGGACTCGTAAAAAATGTACTTCTTAGAGGACAATGTCCCGTTCCGTAAAGAAAATACTCCTAATGCTTTCATACTACCTACTCGTACATAAAAACATCAATGACTGTCCCCCTATGATCAATAACAACTTTCAATCCTAAATCACACTAGATTTCCGACTCTTGGATGCGGATTACATCTCACTGCTTCAAATATTTGATGCGATGTTAAGAAAATAATTATATACCCCCAAAAAACAACATACGAACACATATTTCCAGTGTATGCTGATTATGTAAAGTACTATTTGGTATTCCAAGTAGAGCAAGATGTTAAAGTACCAAAATACCATCAAACTAAGTACATATACATTATACATGGATAGTTAAATACATCTACATCGGCATCGTATATATTTGCAAGTGGCCCAACATTATATGACCAAATACTAAATATTGCACGATGATCAATAACAACTTTCAATCCTAAATCACACTAGATTTCCGACTCTTGGATGCGGATTACATCTCACTGCTTCAAATATTTGATGTGATGTTAAGAAAATAATTATATACCCCCAAAAAACAACATACGAACACATATCTAACATACGAACATATAGCTAGACATCGCGTGACTTCAACTGACTCTGAAGAGCGGCTCCATACATCTCTAATCTGTGAGTGTGCCTCTGGGGTGAGAGAAGGCTCGCATGTTACACACCTATTTAATTCAATTATCAGAGGGAAAAACATCACAAGGTCGAAGAAATGTAAGTTGATCATGCAATCCATCAGAAACATCTAATAACCCGACACCGCCGCGAACTGTTCACAGAAGCCAAGTCGCGAGAGCCTAACGATGATGATTATAATCACAGCTTTGTTTTATAAGGATTTTTAGACCGTAAAAGCAACAATAAAATTGTAAGTCACTATAACTTCTGAATTGATTTTGGTACAACTGTTACCTTATGTACGGATACAAGCCGAAC
>NW_007378970.1:21709-69395 GCF_000475195.1 Diaphorina citri | reverse complement strand
CCGAAGAGTCCCTAACCTTGCAGTACGATTTATTTTTGACGTCTTTTGAAAGACCCTAGTATCTTTAAAAGACCCTAGTACCATCTATGTATCTGATCGTACAAGGTTAGAGAATTTCAAATTCCTATAATCCTATTCCTCTCTTATTTTTTTCAAAAATAGGTACCCAAGCATTAATCCACCTGTTACCTATATGGTTTGGTATATCTGTTATGTAATGTAGATCCTTCGTCTCAACCGTCTCCCATCGGCATCATTCCAAGACCTCCATTTTTATTTTTAGATCAACGTAAATCAGTCAATGACCTTTTCATCTCAAAGACAGGTTTTTATACCTACCTTTCTCACTTGAGCTTGAAATTTATTTTCACATACCTAGGTACCGGCATATCAGTTAGGTAACAAAATAGGACCTACAACGTGGACTTATCAGATAATTTTCCTTTTGTTTATTGTTTCAGGCTCTCACTATTTTCCAGTCAATCAATCCTAGGATGTTTATTAACCATGTTTAAAAACAAGAGATAGATCTTCAGGGTTAGAAAACATCAAACTTGCATCAGTATGAAACCGATTAGAAAACACCTCTAACATCTTCTACTGAAACAATTGGCGCACCTTAGAAAAACTGTTACGGTGATACCTACTTGAAATTTTGGGAACAAAATCTTCTGGTTCTGCAAAGCAAATAGACTTAGAATTCTTCGAAAACCCCTTTAGTATAAGCTAGATACAATGGAAACATTTCACCCACTGTTCGGCGACACAAACTACAAAGAGAGCCTGAGTGGTAGAGGCCTAACTTTGTCCTGGAATAATTTGAGCATCTATGGAAAAAGAAGAGATCCAACGTGCAACAATTTCTGGCGACCAAAAATACAAAGATTCAAATTGCTCCATAAAGGTGAGAACTATTTTCTTATACTACCCCATAACTTGATCTGTGTTCATGCATTTTTCTACTAAAATAGGATAGGACCAAAAAGTTCTTCTATCAGTGCGCACCATACATAGCCCGTTAGACTTTCTGGGTTCTAGGTATCCCCGACATTTTTCGCTGACCTTTGCTCCATAAAGGTGAGAACTATTTTCTTATACTACCCCATAACTTGATCTGTGTTCATGCATTTTTCTACTAAAATAGGATAGGACTAAAAAGTTCTTCTATCAGTGCGCACCATACATGGCCCGTTAGACTTTCTGGGTTCTAGGTGTCCCCGACATTTTTCGCTGATCTAAATACCCATGCAAAATAATCTTGTTTCAAATATTTTTTCCTACAGTTTCAGGAATTGCTGAGTCCGGATCATTACTTGCCATAATGGGACCTAGGTAAGTTCTGAGATCCTTTTTCACAACTCCCAATTCAGTAAAAAAAAAACAACAATTTTTTTATCTTTCTTAAGTTTCAGGAATTGCTGAGTCCGGATCATTACTTGCCATAATGGGACCTAGGTAAGTTCTGAGATCCTTTTTCACAACTCCCAATTCAGAAAAAAAAAAAACAATTTTTTTTTATCTTTCTTAAACGTTAACTCACATCTTTCTTAAACGTTAACTCACGCTTAGTTGTATGTGCCTACGCTGTGAATGAAATTTGGTGCCTACCAATAAAGAAATTTTGGTGATAAATTTTTGAGTCCCATTGTGTCTTCAGGACCACCATCATGGGGTAGGTAGGTACTTCTTTTTATATCCATCTTGGGATTTAATGGAACTGTGTTTTGAAATTTTATTCCTACATTTTGCCATAGGTATAGTTATTCAGGTAGTTATCCAATGAAACTTTTTTCCGCTTGTGATTTCAGTGGTGCTGGAAAAACGACTCTACTTGCGTGCATAAGTCAACGAATACAAGGTATGTAAATTGTACAAGCCTTGTGAAATTTGGTGCCTACCAATAAAGAAATTTTGGTGATTAATTTTTGAGTCCCATTGTGTCTTTAGGACCACCATCATGGGGTAGGTAGGTACTTCTTTTTATATCCATCTTGGGATTTAATGGAACTGTGTATTGAAATTTTATTCCTACATTTTGCAATAGGTATAGTTATTAAGGTAGTTATCTAATGAAACTTTTTTCCGCTTGTGATTTCAGTGGTGCTGGAAAAACGACTCTACTTGCGTGCATAAGTCAACGAATACAAGGTATGTACAAGCCTTATTACGTCAACCGACAGTACCTATCTATTTACATAAAGATGAACATAATATTACATAATTACAATAATTTTAAAAGTAGGAAAGTACTCGTTGATCTTAATTAAGGAAAGTAGGTACATACTAACTACCTACATATCTATCCACTGCGAAAACAGCGAACATTTCCAAGAGTCGTAATAGACACAAAATGACTAGATTGGAGACGTCGTGGCGTCACGAAACCGCTTGCCAAGTGAATTAGGCACCATGTCAATCCATTCAACAGAAAGTGTTCTCCGATTTGAAAGCGCAATTTTCGTGATTTTACATTGTCCGAGAATTGCTTCGACAGAGAAATTTTGTAGAGACTGATCCTTTTGTCTGTTCCTGGATGTTTCACGTCCGTACATTTGAATCTATTACGGGGAAAAATCTCATGAAATGAAACTAAGGAAAGACATTAAGATAACAGAAATGAGATATTTTCAAAACATCAAAAGTACAAAGACTGTATTTATGTCACATCCACTCATTTCACTGAATTACCACGCGGCATTGATGTAAAAGACTGTAGACAAGTCTCATGCTACGCACATTACATTGAAATGAGGGACTTTTTCAAAACATCAAAAGTACAAAGACTGTATTTATGTCACATCCACTCATTTCACTGAATTACCACGAGGCATTGATGTAAAAGACTGTAGACAAGTCTCATGCTACGCACATTACATTGAAATCAGGGACTTTTCTAATTAACTTCTTGTGTGAGGAGTCCAGTACGTAGGACTATTTCACCCTATGCTACGCCCACACGTACCTAATGTAAACTTAGTGTAGATTTTCTGAATTAATTCACTCGTGGCCAAAACGTTTCTACAGTAGATGACTGGAAGGTGATGAATCCGCGTTGTAAACTTAGTGTAGATTTTCTGAATTAATTCACTCGTGGCCAAAACGTTTCTACAGTAGATGACTGGAAGGTGATGAATCCGCGTTATTTCCTTCTCTTCTCGGGAATTCATCTACTGGGGCAACGTGTTGTCCACGAATTAAATAAGTCAAACATTGTTAGTTGTTAGTAACTCACTGTTGATTATTGTTATTGTTAGGCTGTTAGTATTAGCATGACTAGAAGGTGATGAATCCGCGTTATTTCCTTCTCTTCTCGGGAATTCATCTACTGGGGCAACGTGTTGTCCACGAATTAAGTAAGTCAAACATTGTTAGTTGTTAGTAACTCACTGTTGATTATTGCTATTGTTAGGCTGTTAGTATTAGCATCGTATACCTATGTATCTATCGTTGTTCTTTGCTTGAGCACCAGGACAAAAAACTAATGTATACCTATCATTTACAGGTGATGTTGACGGGCAAATCCTACTCAACGGGTTGGAGGTGGAGAAGAATCTCATGGTCAAAGTGTCCGGGTTCGTACCCCAGCATGACCTAACTGTCGACACGCTCACGGTTCACGAACACATGACGCTCATGGCGCGACTCAAAATGGATCGCAACCTACATCATGTAGAGAGGGCACGCACAGTGGATGCACTACTCAAAGAGTTGGGACTGTTGAAGTGTAAGAACTCCGTACTCAATGTTTTGTCGGGAGGAGAGAGGAAACGAGTCGCATTGGCCGTACAGGTGAGTCAGGATTGTAGCCGAGTGGTTAAGATCACCGACTCTCAACCTAGAGGTAGTGGGTTCGAATCCCGGCCAGGGCGGAAATTTTCTAACCAGACTTTTCCGTTCTTAGATAGGCATGGATGTAAAAGAATGCGCCTTGAAGTAATGAGAAAGCGGAACCGAGGAACAATCATAAAAAAAGGTGAGTCCGGAACTTTGGAACCAGTCAACTTTGTGACATAATATGTGCATCTAATGAAAATACAGAAACGAAAAAGAGGAAAATAAAGAAGATATGGAGAGGAATGTGTTGAAATGACGACAAAGGGAATTTCAACGAATGCCTGTGCGTTCTTAGATAGGCATGGATGTAAAAGAATGCGCCTTGAAGTAATGAGAAAGCGGAACCGAGGAACAATCATAAAAAAAGGTGAGTCAGGAACTTTGGAACAAATCAACTTTGTGACATAATATTTGCATCTAATGAAAAATACAGGAACGAAAAAGAGGAAAATAAAGAAGATATGGAGAGGAATGTGTTGAAATGACGACAGAGGGAATTTCAACGCATGCCTATGATGATCTAATGTCATTTCATTAAACATATAGGGAGAATGTATTCCTCAGAGATAAGTTTCTGATTTCACTATAGAAATACAATGCCAGAACCTAGAACCAAATAGTAGTCTTATGTTTGTGACAGCTAAGAATTTGGTATACTTTCATCAGAAATATTTTTCCATTAACTGTTGAGCCCAATAAAAAGGATTGAATTTCATTAGAAAAGAGTGACTTTATTATGGATCATTTCATGAAATGGTTTTGGTTGAGTAACTTTTTCATCATGGTTCAGAAACCTCCATATCGGATTACTTTTCATTCTTCGCACATGTCAACACGCTATTTTATTAGGTTACATTTCGTTCGTGAGAAGAAGCAAGCGACAGCCCGTGTACTGAGCGATAAAGCAATTTTCAATCAATAACCTGCGTGTATTGAGGGTTACATTTCGTTCGTGAGAAGAAGCAAGCGACAGCCCGTGTACTGAGCGATAAAGCAATATTCAATCAATAACCTACGTGTATTGAAAGATAAAGCAATATTCAATCAATAAACTACGTGTTTATTGAGAGGTAAAGTAATACTCGATCAACAATCTACGTGTATTGAGTGATAAAGCAATATTCAATCAAGAAACTAAAAAGAATTCTACATCAAACTCAAACTTCATAAAAGTATGGATACTTTCTGTGGGTCTTCTTTTTTCTATATTCATCCGGTACCTACGCAAATACTTTATATTTATTTGTTAGTAAATAATAACAAATACTTTATATTTATTTGGAGTACCTAATGGTTATTTATCGGGCGTTTCACTTTGAATATTCAGAAGTTCAGGCCCCAATTCACCATGATAGTGATTAAAACGCTCGCCTGCTAAGCGGGAGGACGCAGATTCGAATCTTAACCGAGGCACGCAATCCTAATTTATTTGAGACTTTGACCAAATAATAATATTGAGTTCCAAGGGTCGGTTGATAGAGAAATGTATTTAGCATTGAAATCACCTAGTTGTTACTTTCCAAATAATTAATTATTTATGGAGTGATTATTATAATTTTACTTAGGTACTTCAACCTATTTTAGACAACAATAGTACAACATGTACTCGAGCTATTACTACTGAACTAGGAAATTTATTTTGTTCCGATGTCGTAACTGTGAAAGAGATAAGTTTCTGATTTCACTATAGAAATACAATGCCGGAACCTAGAACCAAATAGTAGTCTTATGTTTGTGACAGAAGCTAAGAATTTGGTATAGGTACTTTCATCAGAAATATTTTTCTATTAACTATTGAGCCCAATAAAAAGGATTGGATTTCATTAGAAAAGAGTGTCTTTATTATGGATCATTTCATAAAATATAACTGTGAAACAGACACAAGAGTGCTAAAATATTGACTTGACTTTTTCTACCTACCTATTCTAGTTCTTTTATCTCTGTAAGTATTTATCTCCTTTTCTTTCTCTTATGCTTTATTTTCTGTTATGTAAGTAGGTAGTTTCTTATTGTATAAAAATATTCATGCGGAGCTCAGAGTTTATTTCAAGTTACATTTAGTTTTATTAAAGTTTTGTACTTATAACGCTTCAATTTTTTATACAATATACCAAGACTTGTAATAAACGTACGTACAGTAAAAATGTTTACAATAAATTTTCTGCTGTTGTCATTTTAAAGTCTTGACTTTTAAGTTGTGTTCACACACAGTCGACGCCGTGGATCGACGAGGTGAAGAGGTGAATCTATGTTGTCGAGGCAGTGTATGGTTTCAGTCGACGTCGATCGACGGGGTCGACTATGTGTGGAAACTCCTTTATATTGATTCAAAGTTGAAAGCAAAGCTCGGTATGAGCTTTTCCTGTTTTTCATCTACCTTGCGAGATGACTAATATTCATTTTAGATAATGTTTCCGATGCTTGTTTCCTCTGTCTCTTCGTAGTGCATGTATACCTACCTACGTATCCCACATTACATACCTACCTATGTAGTTGTAGGTATTGACTAATACTTCCAACTTGATTTAAAATCACTGAATAAACAGTAGGTAGAAAATCACCAAATTACCTATCTGAATTCATGTGAATCCATAACTTGTCCCAGTTCTTCGAGTGCTCATGTTTGATATTTCATTGATCAGAATGGAGACATTGTTTATCCCGCAAAACTAAAATAATCTTCTTGGCTATAATTTAGTTCGGACAGGTATCTGTAAATTACGAAAACAAAATGGCATTAATTATTTTTCGTGGGAATTACCTAATAGTTAAACAAGTAACTAGAGTAGCATCTAGGTTAAAAAGAAATTGCCGACATTGTGAAAAGGAGATTATTTTCTTTTGGAGATATACATTGTTTTACTTTGGAGGAAAATACACTTCTCAAACTTACTGTTCAGTTGTCTGATTGAATCCAATGGGTCCGCATACACATATGAACACATCAGCTGGTATATCACTCGACCTGGTAGGGACATATTTGTGCAATAGATCTAAACTGATACGACCACACGGTCCTTCCCAGGAACTACTGGGCTCAGATAGTACATGGTCCACAGAGAGCCTGAAAGTATTGAAAAAACAAAAATTACCTAATAGTTAAACAAGTAACTAGAGTAGCATCTAGGTTAAAAAGAAATTGCCGACATTGTGAAAAGGAGAATATTTTCTTTTGGAGATATAGGTACATTGTTTTACTTTGGAGGAAAATACACTTCTCAAACTTACTGTTCAGTTGTCTGGCCAAATAATAATATTGAGTTCCAAGGGTCGGTTGATAGAGAAATGTATTTAGCATTGAAATCACCTAGTTGTTACTTTCCAAATAATTCACTATTTATGGAGTGATTATTATAATTTTACTTAGGTACTTCAACCTATTTTAGACAATAATAGTACAATCCGGGTTCGTACCCCAGCATGACCTAACTGTCGACACGCTCACGGTTCACGAACACATGACGCTCATGGCGCGACTCAAAATGGATCGTAACCTACATCATGTAGAGAGGGCACGCACAGTGGATGCACTACTCAAAGAGTTGGGACTGTTGAAGTGCAGGCCGGCTGATGAATTGAACAGACAATAGTTTTGCCGTAGGACGCTAGGGTGCGCAACATTTCGATCACAGAAATGGCGCTGAAGCTGTCAAGACCAGTGGTAGGCTCATCACAGAACAAAAGAGATGGGTCGGTCAACAACTGTGAACATAGAATGCAACTTCATTTTATTACAAGTTCCGTGATTTATCAGTAACTTCTTCATTAATCGAGGAACAGAAAACCATCAAGGTATTGAAGGTGTAACCCTGTTTGATTTATTCCTAAATATCTTTACTATATATAGTTCGAAATGCATTCCTTTGAATTATTTGCCTTCAATGCACAAATAAACCTATCTAATCTAATGACTGTCAGCACTTATGGGAATATAGATTTCAGACCAAAAATTTGTAAAGTAAAAACGATACCACTTCTTTTCCTTAACTGTGAAACAGACACAAGAGTGCTAAAATATTGACTTGACTTTTTCTACCTACCTATTCTAGTTCTTTTATCTCTGTAAGTATTTCTTTATTTCCTTTTCTTTCTCTTATGATTTATTTTCTGTTATGTAGGTAGTATTTATGCGGAGCTCAGAGTTTATTTCAAGTTACATTTTTGTTTTATTAAAATTTTGTACTTATAACGCTTGCAATTTTTATACAATATACCTACCAAGACTTGTAATAAACGTACGTACAGTAAAAATGTTTACAATAAATTTTCCGCTGTTGTCATTTTAAAGTCTTGACTTTTAAGTTGTGTTCACACATGGTCGACGAGGTGGAATGCCTGTGATGATCTAATGTCATTTCATTGAACCTATAGAGAGAATGTATTCCTCAGAGATAAGTTTCTGATTTCACTATAGAAATGCAATGCCAGAACCTAGAACCAAATAGTAGTCTTATGTTTGTGACAGAAGCTAAGAATTTGGTATACTTTCATCAGAAATATTTTTCTATTAACTATTGAGCCCAATAAAAAGGATTGAATTTCATTAGAAAAGAGTGACTTTATTATTTCGACGGGGTCGACTATGTGTGGAAACTCCTTTATATTGATTCAAAGTTGAAAGCAAAGCTCGGTATGAGCTTTTCCTGTTTTTCATCGACCTTGCGAGATGACTAATATTCATTTTAGATAATGTTTCCGATGCTTGTTTCCTCTGTCTCTTCGTAGTGCATCTATACCTACCTACGTATCCCATATTACATACTTACCTATGTAGTTGTAGGTATTGACTAAGGTTGAGTAACTTTTTCATCATGGTTCAGAAACCTCCATATCGGATTACTTTTCATTCTTCGCACATGTCAACACGCTAGATGACTAATATTCATTTTAGATAATGTTTCCGATGCTTGTTTCCTCTGTCTCTTCGTAGTGCATCTATACCTACCTACGTATCCCACATTACATACTTACCTATGTAGTTGTAGGTATTGACTACAGTACAAGAGACCCTGTATATTCTGAACACTGTATTGGTCTATTTGAATACCGATGTAGGGGAAGGAAATAAGGAGCGCTATAAACTGAAATCAGATAAAAAGGTCGAGGTTAGATGGCATGCCATAAATATTATTTTGAGCCCACGGAATTTTGGAATGAAGACCGATTTTGTAAATGACCTTGACCATCTAAAGAAATTTTTGATTTTTCGGAAAAATACCGAGCTTGAACCCCAAACAGGCAGTTATAGATTTCTCGAACCAAACACAAAAATCATCTAAAGAAATTTTTGATTTTTCGGAAAAATACCGAGCTTGAACCCCAAACAGGCAGTTGTAGATTTCTCGAACCAAACACAAAAAATTAATCTCAATTTGCCGTGGTAACAAAAGACGAGTACATTTGCCTAATTATGGCAATAAAAAGAAAAGATCAATCACAAATCTCACCATATAAAATGCAAACCGGAGCAGCGTGTCTTGTGGTTTTCGTATGGCATCCAGCTGAGTTCTCCACAAGAGCCATGTGAACTGAATCCATTGAGATGGAGGTTTGAGTCTGGTGAACTTGATAAACTCATCGTGTGTATCAGTCACTATAGTATCCAAACTGCTCGCTGTGGACCAGGTTTGGGCCGAAGATGCCGGGGCAGAATTGTAGATCAAATTGTCCAGTTTGTTGGTTAGGTCTCGGCCGGCTTTTGACTTGGAGAAAGCGGCACAAACACGACGCACCCGCTCCTGACGTTTTTCTTTATCTCCGTTCGGAGTGATGGCAAGTTGATTGACCAGATATTCCGCTATGTTGTACGAGGGAGGACACACCATGTCTAGTCTGGAAACATAGATAGACCGGGGATATTGTGTCTTTTTGGTACCGTACAGGTAATTAACCAAGTACGGCAAGGAAATGAAAAGGATTTTTCAAACAGATTTCTTATTTATACCTAGGACTGAGTGACACCTATAGAGAGGTAGAACTGGTTCCTCTAACACGTCTTTGATTGAACATGTGCTCCATTAGTATAATTTCTCTTTTGCTGCGTCAGACTTACTTGTTGAAATAGTCGGTGACTTTGGACACGGGACCGTGATACGCCAGTTCGCCTCCCGTCACTAGCAGACTAATGTTATCAAACAGATCGAATAGACCGGAGGCCGGCTGGTATGTCCACACATAGTCGACCGGCCGTCGATGGATGTCTACTGAACCGTCCACACTGCCTTGACAACATAGTTTCAGCTTGTCGACCATCACGACGGTCGGTCGACTACGTTTGGGCACACCTTTAGAATCGCAATTTTTCGTTAGCTCAAGTTCACCAGACTCAAACCTCCATCTCAATGGATTCAGTTCACATGGCTCTTGTGGAGAACTCAGCTGGATGCCATACGAAAACCGCAAGACACGCTGCTCCGGTTTGCATTTTATATGGTGAGATTTGTGATTGATCTTTTCTTTTTAGGCAAATGTACTCGTCTTTTGTTACCACGGCAAATTGAGATTAAATTTTTGTGTTTGGTTCGAGAAATCTACAACTGCCTGTTTGGGGTTCAAGCTCGGTATTTTTCCGAAAAATCAAAAATTTCTTTAGATGGTCAAGGTCATTTACAAAATTGGTCTTCATTCCAAAATTCCGTGGGCTCAAAAGAATATTTATGGCATGCCATCTAACCTCGACCTTTTTATCTGATTCCAGTTTATAGCGCTCCTTATTTCCTTCCCCTACATCGGTATTCAAATAGACCAATACAGTGTTCAGAATATACAGGGTCTCTTGTACTTGGTCATCGTGGAAACCGTCTTCACATACAGCTACAGTGTGTACAATACGTTCCCCCAAGAGATGCCAATACTACTGCGAGAAATCAACACAGTGTTCAGAATATACAGGGTCTCTTGTACTTGGTCATCGTGGAAACCGTCTTCACATACAGCTACAGTGTGTACAATACGTTCCCTCAAGAGATGCCCATACTACTGCGAGAAATTAATAACGACCTGTATAAGCCGGCACCATATTATGCGTCCAAAATGATTTGTTTGGTAAGTATACTACTGATCACTGATGTAATGAAATACATTTAAAATCAGATAGAATTTGAACCAAAAGAAACAAGTGAATAGAGGTACTCGGAAATCTCAGAATTTTTTGTCTTTATATGTATGTGTTACCGGCATTCTATAGAACACCTAGTTATTCTATGAAATGTCTAGCGTTCTTAGGCAAAGTAATATGATATTATATGATTTTATGCATTCTGTATTAAGCTTTAATTCCGCTTCCTTCTTTTCTAGCTACCCCGGTCTATCATAGAACCTCTCATCTATTCTGCAGTAGTATTCTGGGTTGTCGGATTGTTTGGAGGGATTTCCGGATTCATTTTGTTTTCTCCAGTTTCCTTGTTTCTTCCCAACATCAAACTTGATAGTGTCTTCATAACGATATCTTGGTCTTCCCTTAGGTCTTGTACCTTCCATTCATTCATTCGATCTTATGCATTCTGTATTAAGCTTTAATGCCGCTTCCTTCTTTTCTAGCTACCCCGGTCTATCATAGAACCTCTCATCTATTCTGCAGTAGTGTTCTGGGTTGTCGGATTGTTTGGAGGGATTTCCGGATTCATTTTGTTTTCCATTCCGGTCATTTTGTCGGCAACTGCGGCCACAGCGTACGGTAAGTTCAGCTGCGAATAGACTAAACTACGTATACATATGACTCTCAATTGGTATTTTTTAAAGGTTTTATTTCTGTGCTGGGATTGCGGGGTGAGCTAGGTCTAAGAATGGATGGGTGAGAGATTCGATGTGTACGTACCTATTTGAGTTTAAAAGATCTTCAAGTTCTACACGTTTTAAAGTAGTCCGAATCCTCATCAGAAATGAGATTATATTTTTTAAAGGTTTTATTTCTGTGCTGGGATTGCGGGGTGAGCTAGGTCTAAGAATGGATGGGTGAGAGATTCGATGTGTACGTACACATTTTAGTTTAAAAGATCTTCAAATTCTACACGTTTTAAAGTAGTCCGAATCCTCATCAGAAATGAGATTAAGGACACTGTCACTCTGTCTCTAATTTCTCTTTCTTTCTCCTACTCATCCTCACTCTCTTTTGCCCTCCTTGTTCTCTCAGAAAAAAAACTGGACTTACTTGGAATTTTTGCTAGCAAAAGTGTCAAGTTGGTCGCGCCATATAATATCTTGCTCGGTTCTGTTGAAAAATACTAACTGAACTGATTGCCTGAAATACAAAAACAACTAAGGAGTACATGAAGATAAGCCAATAGTGCCAATACCTACCAGATAAATAAATGGAAATATTTTTGTTTTTTTCTCCCTTGGGTATTTCTCTCTTACCTACGTACATTTCCAAACTATACTTAACGTTTCTTAACTTCTTTATATTGTTTATTTTACTTTATATTTTTACACCATTTGCATGAAATTTAATTGGTGGTATTCCCTCCAGGCAACCCTATAGCGTAGGCATGTAGCGTACCTACGCTACGCTAAGTAAAATCCTACTTGAGCTTGTACACCATTGTCAACCTAAATCTCTCACCTTTGACTCTGTATGGACCAATTGATGACAGGTATCATTGGAGTCAGTCCAGTCCCAGCAGCTAGAAGTACCAGCTTGTTTCTCTTCCCTATGAGACCCACATCAAACTTTCCCTCTGGAGAGCTTACTTCTAGTTCCTGACCTTCCCTTAGTCCACAGAGAAGAGGACTTAGGAGTCCGTCTTCGTAACTTTTTATGAGAAATGTCAAGGTGTTGGAATAACTGAGGGGAGCTGCTTGTAGAGGCTCCACTGGAGTGTAAGGCTTGGATATGTCAACGTCTGGAAAATGAAATGAAAATTGGAATTCTCTGTGGTGTACCAAGAGCCTCTTCGCAACTTCTGTGATTATTATGGCTTTAAAGAGTTAAAGGTATTTTAATTAAAACTCTTTTATCACCGCTTATCTTTCATTTTAACTTGTAATTCTGTCTCCAATCACAAGATCACAACCCAATTATTCTCACGACAATGACTACCCCCCTAAGTCTACAAAGCCGAAAACCCCCAGAATTTCCGGTGTGTAAGCATTAAGCATAGAGGGATTGATTATCTCAACCTCAGAATTCAAAGTTAAGTCGTTCATGCCAAAGGCTCAAGTATCAACAACCAGGATATCAGTAGATATGTAAGTATCCGATTAACTTCTTCTTAGTACTTACCATTGACTATAAACTTAATGAACACATGATGGCCGACAGGTACATAGAAAAACATTGGACTGGTGTATTCCAATGTGATGAGAACTACGTTATGTGTGACTTGCTCCTGATGTAGGAGTCGCATTGTGTTGAATTTAGATACAGGAATGTTAACTGAAGATGTGCTATTTGATGTAATATTGTTTGTACTCGTCTTGGTGCTATGGTGTTTCCACAGTTTGGCTTCTTCTTTGTTGAGTTGTAGCTAAAAAGAGAGAGAGAGAAAAAAAAATAATAATAATAATAAAAAGTGGTTATGAAAGACGATAAGAGTAATGAAGAAAATAAGGAATGAAGAATAACGTACCTGTAGTTTTCCAACATTCAAATTGATTTTCACTTGACATGGCCATTTTACAGGTTGTTCTAGATGCAATAGCAATGACCTTTCATTTATAAGCAAACTCAAATCTGTGTTATTCTCATTCAATGTAATAAGAACCTGCAACAGGAAAAATCAGTTTGGAATTTCATTTTTGTAAGACAAAGGGTGATTTTCAAAGTAAACTGCACCTTTAGAACTAAAATAATTGATGGATCATGTCTAAAAACTTACTTTAGGACAAGATGATTTCAAATAGAACACAAAACAAATAAAGTTCAACTGTTGAAACCAGTCCATTGAGTAAAATGATTTGGAAACATTGTTTGAACTTGCTTTTTCTGGAAACATAATAAAATGCAAGTATGTTAGGTGTAGGTAGGTTATACATATGATTTGGAAACATTGTTTGAACTTGCTTTTTCTGGAAACATAATAAAATGCAAGTATGTTAGGTGTAGGTAGGTTATACAATTTGGAAACATTGTTTGAACTTGCTTTTTCTGGAAACATAATAAAATGCAAGTATGTTAGGTGTAGGTAGGTTATACATAGGTAAGTCGTTATAACATTAAATTTAGTGTGCAGGTAGGTAAATAATAAATATTCTGTCCCTTTGTACCTACTTGTTTTGTTAAGGATTGAGAAGGGTACATGGGACACACTTGGAACCACACATAAAAAAAGGAGCAAAGAAAAACTCACCATTTTCAAAAGGTTTTACAGGTACATTGATACTAGGCAGAGGTTTGGGTTCAGATGATTTTTTGCTGGGAATGACAAATGGATTTTCATCTGGTAATGATGATCCCATCTTCCCTACAATACATTTTTGTAGAATGGACTCATAATTTACCCAAGGGTGAACCTAAGAAAAATTCAAAATTAAATATAACACAGGGGAAAAACATCAAATTTTAGATAGGGTTACCTACTTATTTGAGAACATACCAGACCTATCCCAGGCCAAAAACTTTAAATCTAAATAAGAGGACCTAAGCAAACATTATGGATTCTCACTTCATTAAGCTAGCCTAATTAGCCTGGAGGTGTGGCAGCCATCTGCCTTTTAAGTGCTAGATCATGGGTTCAATTCCCACCTGGGATGGAATTTATCCTGATTTTTAATTTAAGGTTTATATTAGACATCCTATGTATTAACATTATTCTAACCGTTTTTATTATTATTGGATACTAGGTACCTAGTATCCAATAATAATAAAAACAGTAAGAATAAAGCTGGCTTTCTCCTATCCTGTCTTCCTTCTCTCTTCACTCTTGGGACAATAAGACTTTAGCAGTTACAGTTCCCTCTATCAAACCTCAAAAAAAAAAAAAAACTCACTTTATTAAAAAGTTCTGTAGCATCCATCCCAGCACCTCTCATGAGAAAAAAAAAAAAAAAAAAAAAAAAAACTCACTTTATTAAAAAGTTCTGTAGCATCCATCCCAGCACCTCTCATGAGTTCTTCTCGTCCTCCAGGATGAAAGTCCATGTATCTGGTTACATTATACACAACCCCTCGGATACACATCCACATATCATCTTCTTTGTTGTGTTCTGCAAGCTGAGCTTTGCTGACTAGGATTCTCCCTTGAATGCCAGATAGATTAACACCAGAGTTGCCAAGTCTTATCCAATCCATCAATGAATGTCCAGGTTTGAGAGCAGTTTTATTTCTAGGGTTCCCTGTGAGAAAATTTTGAGGTTATTAGATTAAGAGTATAGATTGTAGCAACTTCTCTCAAGTATTTTTCAGGACCAAAACTCTGGGATAGTTGTTCAATTTGATAGAATTTGTCAAACATGTTCAAAACATAAAGGATTTTTTCTCATTAGATTTGAGGCCTGTATAGACACTGTTTTTTCTATTTTCTGAGTGAGTTCTACAGTTCACCCATCTAATAGGTAGTTGAAACTTTAGAAATATTAATCTTACCAGTAGCAGAACCTCCGGAATTTGGCTGTAATGCTGACATTCTTGCTGCATTAATATTCCTCTAATCTAATGACTGTCAGCACTTATGGGAATATAGATTTCAGACCAAAAATTTGTAAAGTAAAAACGATACCACTTCTTTTCCTTCTTTCCTTTTTATCAATTTTTCAAAATTTCCCGCCGCTAAATTATAGGCGTATTTTTAAATACAATGTTGCCAAAGGTTTCTCCCAAACCAAAAATAAATCTGGCAACATTGCAACAAGAAAATGCAAAAGCAAAAAGCAAAGTGCATTAAAGGATTAAAGTGCAAATTCTTTTCCTTTTCTCTACTTTAGTACTTTCCAGTTCCAGTTTCCTTCTTTCCTTTTTATCAATTTTTCAAAATTTCCCGCCGCTAAATCATAGGCGTATTTTTTAAATACATTGTTGCCAAAGGTTTCTCCCAATCCAAAAATAAATCTGGCAACATCGCGACAAGAAAAATGCAAATGCAAAAGCAAAACTGCAAAAAGCAAAGTGCAAAATCAAAAAATTACAAATACAAATTAAAAAGAAAAAATACCTATAATAACAGGCAAAGTGCTGCCAATGAATTATGTAATTTAAATAGAGAAGAACGTTTTGAACTGTAATTTAAAGACCCTACGAAACCTGAGATTCTGCAAGGTGAAAAAAAGACTGACAGGGTAGCTGGATAGGTCCCGTTGGTAAGTTGTAGATTTCATTTTACCTAGGTACCTACCTATAAAGATTTAAATTTGGGCTATTTCCAGTACCTACATGTACGTCTGACCACTAGGTCATAGGCCATTTTTGGTGACAAGCTATCCACCTCTCATTAGTATCACCCAACCCATGTGGGGCTGGGCAGTAAGTGATTGCTGAGATTGGTCACCCATCTGGAAATGATTGATTATGCAAACAGCAAATCAGCAAAATCAAAAAATTACAAATAAAAAAAAAAAAGAGAAAAAATACCTATAATAACAGGCAAAGTGCTGAGTGCTGCCAATTAATTTGTAATTTTAATAGAGAAGAACGTTTTGAACTAATTTAAAGACCCTACGAAACCTGAGATTCTGCAAGGTGAAAAAAAGACTGACAGGGTAGCTGGATACCTAGGTCCCGATGGTAAGTTGTAGATTTCATTTTACCTAGGTACCTACCTATAAAGATTTAAATTTCAGCTATTTCCAGCACCTACATGTAGGTCTGACCACTAGGTCATAGGCCATTTTGGTGACAAGCTATCCACCTCTCAGTCTCACCCGACCCATGTGGGGCTGGGCAGTAAGTGATTGCTGAGATTGGTCACCCATCTGGAACTTCCACACCATGACACCTTGTACCTATAGTATACTTGAGTATCATGGCAGAAGAACTTATAAAGTTACTATTAAATAAAATAATATGTAATCCATAATCCATAACTAGATAGGTTTATTCTAGAATCTAGATAATTGAAACAGCCTAATTTACATGCCTCATTGTGAGATGATTAGACTTAATGAGTAATGATCTATTTTTACATTAAATGGTCCAAATTGACTATGACACCTTGTACCTATAGTATACTTGAGTATCATGGCAGAAGAACTTATAAAGTTACTATTAAATAAAATAATATGTAATCCATAACTAGATGGGTTTATTCTAGAATCTAGATAATTGAAACAGCCTAATTTACATGCCTCCTTGTGAGATGATTAGACTTAATGAGTAATGATCTATTTTTAAATTAAATGGTCCAAATTGACTAGTTATCAAATAATTGCATCAAATCAAACATCATGAGTTCCGAGTGCTGCAATCACCTTCTAATGATTTGTCATTTTATTTGTTCTGAGTTTTCCTCTGTATTTGTTTGTTTCAAGGATTTGATGAATTTCTAATTTACCAAGTGGAATATTTGAAGTAAGCATCATGACATCTATGAAAGAATTGTTTGCTGTACCTCCAAAGGCAACCAAAAACTTCATTGCAATGAATGTGAAAAATATCCATAAAAGGCAAGAAAATGCAAACAAGAGTTCAAAAATTGTTCCTAAACCACAAGTAAGTTTTTTTTTATATATACTTTTCTCAAGTCTATGAAATTTTTACCTGCCCCCAATATGGTTCACCACAATCGCATATAGGGGGAGGGGATTTTGTAAAGAGGAAGGAATGGGTAAGACGGGTATGTCCAATTCTTAACCTTGTCTTTTAGAATTAATTTATTATTCTTGAAATTTGAAATCTTGAATGGCTCTGTCAACACTTGTGTGAGATACAAATCAATTAATTTCATTGTGACTTTCATCTATTTGTTAATCCTCTTATAACAAATCATTTAGTGTTTACTTGCTTATAGCTAAAATAACAGCACACTCTTGCGGACCATTTAGTCATAAGCTCCTTTTTGCACTTTTTTATGACACAAATAAAGTGAATAGAAAAACCAAATAAAACAAATAGAATATTTATTCTTATTATTTTTTTAAAAAAAATACAGCTCATGTTTAGAGATAATATGTAACTTTAATATGAAGTCATAGGCCCCAGTCTTATGTATGGTTTGAAGCATAATACTGAGTAGGTATTGTAACAATACTTTATTATTCTTTTCCATTTCAGCAGGGAGGTATTTTTGTCATGTAATTTATTCAATTGTGATTCTCCCTTCCAGACCAGAATACTGAAGGAAACTAATGGACCAATAATAAGAAATTCCAGCAAGCTTTCAAATTATAGGACATATCAAAGCTCTGAGAAGCATAAGCCCAAAGCCTACAGACATGCAGGTCAGTAAAGAGTGTAAAACTAGGTAGTACCTTTTAGTCAAATAATCTGGTATTTGCTAACAACAACAGAATTTTTATTTAATTATTTTCATATACTCAAATATGTTATTTACCCTATTGATCAAATATACTCTTATGCCTTGAGGTTGTTAGCCGTATGGTGATGAATGATCAAATAGTAGTAAAAAATTAAGTGAACACAAATTAAGAATTAAGTATTGCATATTTTACAATGAAAATAAATGATTACTATGATTGCAGGCTGCCAAACTATTGACTTTGAAAACAATGAATCTCTGTTGGAAGATGGAGTGATTAGATATCCCAGTTCAAAGTGGAAGGAGAGAGCAACTCAAGAACTCCAGTTCAAAAGTATAGCACTGCAAACTGAACCCAAACCTAAATTTGACACAAACTTTCACATTATTGGCTCTAGTTCTAATGAGGAAGTTGATGATATTGTAGAAATTGATGGTGAAAGACCCCCATGTGATAAAAATCATGAGAAAAATGGTTCCAATCTAGTCCTTGAAGAAAATATGAAAAGACTGAATATCAAGGTATGTAGTAAATTCATAAATTATTTTGATGATCTGATGTCTCAGAAATTGTTGGTACTTTTATTTATATACCAAATCAAAGTTTCAAATAAATGGCTATTCCCAAGGATGAGATGATTATTATTTAACTCCAAGGAAAAAATAAACATTTTCAACTTCCTTTAATTATGCTAGTTTACTATTGTCCTTATTTTAGCACATGGAAGACCAAGCAGAGACTCACAAAACGAAAAAACAAAACCAAAGTACAACATGTTCAAAATTGAAAAGCAAAGCAGTCAAAGACACAAATACCATATCAGGAAGTACAACTAGTTTAAATGATAATAGAACAAATAATACATCAACTCAGTGCAAAGTCCCTACTACGTACAAACGAGGTACTGTGCCAAGGTAAGATAAAATGTAAAAAAAAAAAAAACAACCATTTTTTTCTTGACTAAAAATGGTTTTTGGGTGAGTAAGAACACTTGGCTTCATGTTTTACGTTTATTTTTATTAAATTTTTAGTGTTTGAATTGTTTTACCAAGGGTGTGTACCAACAGAGTTAATACAAACTTATTCCTTTCATTTTTTTCTTCTTCTTCTTCTTCTTCTTCTTCTTCTTCTTCTTCTTCTTCTTCTTCTGTTGGGCCCCAAGAGACCCCAGGATATGTAGAGTAATACAAGAATTAAAGAAAGGGGTGATAGATTCATGGGTTGTCCTTGTAAAATGAGAAGTTTGTACACAGTTATTTTTTGTCCCCCTGTATTTTATTCACAACTTGTTCCATTGGCTACAGGTATCTTGTAGAAAAAAAATTAGAACAAGAAAAGGAACAAAGAAGGATACTTGAGGAAGCTGAAAGAACTGGAATTTTAGATCCTGACTGTCCTCCAGGGCATATTCTTCTCCCAACAGAGAAAAGACTTGAGCAACTGGAATTCCTCAAAAGAAGTAAGTTTGTGAAACTCACTGTCCTTGTTTTTCTTCTCATTGTAATTTTCTGAGATAATGAATATTATCTGTCCAATCCTTTTTATACACTTCAAATCGATTTTCCCCCTAATTTCTCAATAAACAGTTTTTCTTGCCACCGACTTGATGTTAGTTTGGCAAGACTTGACAAAAGATTTCACTGAATCTTTATGTGCAGGGAAATTTTCAGTGACCCTTTTTGTTATACCTAATTTGAAATTGTTCTTTCAAAAGTTCTAGACATCTTTTCTTTTCATCTTCATCCTCTTCAAGTTCATCTGTGCATACTTCACCGTTTTCTTTTTCAATATTCTCAGGAACTTCTGGTACCTCTCTACCAAAGAGTTTCTTATTTTAGAAAAACCAAGTAATCCTATGAAAGTGGCTCATTTTGTTTTTATATTATTCTAACCAATATTGTTCTTGCCACATTTCATACAACTGTATTATAAGCTGTTGTGATCAAGTTACCATGAAATCAATCAGACTACACATACCTCAACTGAAATTAAAATACTCTCTACCAAAGAGTTTATTTTAGAAAAACCAAGTAATCCTATGAAAGTGGCTCATTTTGTTTTTATATTATTCTAACCAATATTATTGTTTATTTTTTTCTAAACAGATTACAAAAATCTCATCAATGAATTGAACCGCATTCCAGTACGAAATGATTCCTTGAAAATTCGTCAACACCGAGTTGTGGTGGAAAAAGAACTCGACAAATTAGAAGAAGCAATCAAATTGTTTTCCAAAGAAAAACTGTTCGTGAAACCATGATTTGTGTGTGGTGTATAAAACCATGTAATTCTAGATCGATTCTGTGTGCCTTTGACATTTGAGAACCAAAGATATATGTGCCTTAGTAAGTAAAGTTAGACTATATGGTGTATAAAACCATGTAATTCTAGATCGATTCTGTGTGCCTTTGACATTTGAGAACCAAAGATATATGTGCCTTAGTAAGTAAAGCAGTTAGAGTCAAGGTAATCTAGAGATGGGGGGGGGGTGATAAAAAGAAGAGGAGGAAGCCAGACTAGTTGGCTTAGATTAGTAAGTGTGCTACTTTGTAAGCTCTAGGTCGTGAGATCGATTCCTACCCAGGGCAGACTTAATCCTAAACAGTTAACTGAATCTAACTTGTTAAAGAATGTTGCTTCTCAGAATGGCTGGTTTTCTCCTACCCTGTCCTCTCTCTTCGATTTCAGGACAATGAGACCTTCATTTTGTTACAATTCCATCTATCAAACCTCTTTAAAAAACAATAATAAAAAATAGAAAGAATGTAGTCGATTTTTGGCTGAACAGTTTTTTTTATTGATGCTGAGCATCAAACTCAAGACCTTTCGAACCCTCTTGGTTTCAGATGTCATGTCAGGGCTATACATTTGTCACCTACCGGCTGGAGGATTGTGGTTCTTGTCTGACCACACACACACTGTCTGCTACTTCCGAGCAGAGACCGAGTCTCGAACCCCGCGTACCCTTGACTGTGAGACTCAGGAAGGTAAGTAAAGTATGAAAGAAGGAAATGTATAATATACAGTCACAATGTCATTCTCTCCCCCTCGTTATTTTTTATTTAAAAATTGAACAAACGTTTTAAAATAGTTGAAATTTGACATTTAATGCTGTTTAGCAGCATGTAGGTATATCATGTTTTATTAAACCGTATGTATATCAATAGATCATGGAAAATACTCTATGATAACCATTACGCTGTTACTGTTACTACTATCACAAACTGATGTGAACCTTTTGTGATTGTGATTTCATGATCTCAACTTGTTTGTTAAATAGCTCTGAATATTAGGCTAACAGTGTCTATTATTATTAGGTTTTTAATAGTCATTTTGTTTTTAGATAGTGTTTATAATTTCATATCATGCATTCCTGCACTAAAAAGTCCTGACAAATCAAACAAATTTTGTATTTATTTTTAATTTGAAAACTATATTTTAGGTATCTTTCTATTTACATGAAAAATATACAGAGTAAAAATAAGAATAACTATAATCAATAGGGTAACTTGTCATTTTCTTACAAGGCTTTTGAGTCACTTTTGGGGATGCTATCAGCCGAAATAAAGGTAAAACTAAAAGGTAACCCTTTATAAACAATGTGAGAAGAAAATACATACACCTGATGTGTAAGGATTAAATCCAGCTCAATTATCAGGATAGATCCAATGCTATCCTATTCAAAAACAGTTTAGAAGGCAAGTCCTAGATTCTCTAAACCTAGCACAAGGGTGCTAATACTACCTATTGACTCCTGTATGTCTGCCATGCACTATAGGTTCATGGTTATAATCTCTGAGCCATTCTGGAATAGAAAAGTGGGGAAAGAATATTTCTATTTCTCTAGCTGTAGACTCAGGGGAATCTGAAACAAATAGGAATGCATTACAATTTATAAGAATTGACTTGGTCATCATAGGGACAGTTGAAACCATAATATTAGTAGGTCCATCACATAAACATCACTCAAAGTAAAAACATTTGGTTGACACATCAATAGATATCAAGATACCAACCTATACTGGTATAAAAGGTCCTGAAGGCTGACAATATTCCAAGCCATTCAAAAGTTACAAGGGGTCTGACTACGACTTCTGAGCCATGCTGTATATTAGTTCCAAAAAATACTGTCCTACTTCTTCTTCTTTTTTTTCAAAGTAAAAACATTTGGTTGACACATCAATAGATATCAAGATACCAACCTATACTGGTATAAAAGGTCCTGAAGGCTGACAAAAAAAGTACTAATTGGCAATATTAAAAATAATAAAGTAATTAAACTAAAGTACCTAGTAGTTATTGTTTACCTGAACCATGAGCAGCATTTCTTGTGTCAGAAATACCATACATTCCTCTGATGGAGTAAGGATGAGAAAATCGAGCTATGTACACTTTTGTAGGTCCAAGTAGCTCTCTCCACTTTGTAATAGCATTTTCACGAGCAAGGATGTTGATTTCACTTGGTCCACTGTAATGAAAACAAGCATTGCACATACCTACTAATTTAACAATAATGAACATGTGTTTAGGGTCATAATATCTAGATAATAGGCTAGGTACCTATCTAGACAAAGAGAAAATAGGTAGAGTGTTGAGGGGGAAAAAAAGAAAAAAAAAAGATAATTATGAGATAATTGATAAATGAAAAAAGTTGCTTCAAAACTGTACCTTATCATTTGAGTGACTAATCTGTTGTAGAAGAACTTATCTTTGTGTTCACTGTAAAAGATCTCAGTCTGTTGTTTAGTCATTGCTGTGGTCAAACTTTCTACTATATGAAATTGGTTTGATAGAATGACATTTTGAATAGCCTGAAAGCAAAAGAAGAAAATTATGTTGAGTCTACATACTTTCTCGTGTATGGCGGCCATACACTCAAAAATTCCATTCAAATACCCTTAAATATTGACTTTAAATAATTATTGTATTCTTATTAGATAGATGTTGTGATAGAAATTAGTGTCTGCCCTACACTTGGAGTTAGACCACACTACGCCACTGACCACTGGCTTTTCCTGACCCCACTCAGGCTGGGTGAGGTTAACGTGGGTAAGCAGATAGCTTGTCTCCAAATGGAGAGTAGGTAACTATAAACTTTGGCTGTTATACAAAACAGAAGGTATTTGCTGAAAATATGAGATCATCAGAATATGATGCTCTCAGAATACCCAAGTACCTAGTTAGGTAAGTTCATGATTATGGTAGAAGTGGAATAAGAATGATGCAAGATTCAAACTCACGTAATGATGGTCTGGAGTCAACTGATCATTGTAGGCTTTGGATGATGGGATGGTCCACAGATTTCTTTACCTAGTTGTTCAATAACACACAGAACTATTCACTAGACTGGAAAACCCTACAAGAATTTGAAGAATGTCTCTGTTTCACTAATCACTACTTCTACGGGCAGTTGGAGTAATGGGGTTCTAGGGTTGACTTTTTTTCCCCAAGTACCTAGTTAGGTAAGTTCATGATTATGGTAGAAGTGGAATAAGAATGATGCAAGATTCAAACTCACGTAATGATGGTCTGGGAGTCAACTGATCATTGTAGGCTTTGGATGATGGGATGGTCCACAGATTTCTTTACCTAGTTGTTCAATAACATACAGAACTATTCACTAGACTGGAAAACCCTACAAGAATTTGAATAATGTCTCTGTTTCACTAATCACTACTTCTACGGGCATCACCCAGTTGGGGTTCTAGTTCTAGGGTTGACTTTTTTTTTTTTTTTTCTTTTTGAAATTCGCGCTACTCAAATACGACTAGGTACTGATAAAAAAAAGCGCATTTTTTCTGAACTTAAATACGCTCAAACGAAAAATATTGGCGGTAAAATTTAAATTCGTGAACCGGCATAATTTAAAAAAATTGGTGTTTTACTGTTTTAAAGGTCAGGTCAGGATTTCAGGAAAGCAGGATTCAGGACGTAAGACTAGAGACTTATAATCATTATTCCAAGGAAATTTGTCATTCTCCTATAGCGGTTGCTACTACATGCAGTTCGTCATAAACTTGGTATTAAAAAATGTCTGTATCACTTCACACCGATGTAGGTGATATTAAAATTGAGTTATTTTGTGAGGATTGCCCAAAGACTTGTGAAAACTTTCTTGCTCTTTGTGCTAGTGATTACTACAATGGTTGTATTTTCCACAGAAACATCAAGGGATTTATTGTACAGACTGGAGATCCAACACATACAGGTAAATAGCCTCAGTTAGAAAACATAAAGCACAACGCTTGTTCACTCTTTTGGATAAAGGGATTCTTTTAAGTGGGTTAGGGGGGACATTTATACGGTTTCTACTCGGATAGCATCCGGGTACAGGACCGGATAATCTGATCCTATCCTCTTTTCTACACGGATTCTATCTGGGTTATACCGGGTTCCATTTCCGCCCGGGACGGATTTTGTCCTATTTTGTCTTCCGTCTATCTTCCCATTCATTTGAGAGTTCCTAATAATTGGCTCAAAATGGATTGGAACACATGACAAGCCCAAGAATATTGGCGGTAAAATTTAAATTCGTGAACCGGCATAATTTAAAAAAATTGGTGTTTTACTGTTTTAAAGGTCAGGTCAGGATTTCAAAATACTTGAAAAAAGGCGCATTGTTTTTGTGACGTCATGAAAAATGGCCGCTTTTCAAAGTTGAGAAAAAAGAAAAACTGAAAAGAAAAAGAAAAACTCTCTGTTTTCTTTGCCGATTTTTGCCCTGTATTCGAGTAGGTATTGTGGTAAAATTACATCCATCTTCACATTTCCAGGTAAGAAAAGAAACCCCGTCCCTCGACCGAAATCAGAATTGAAAACCCCTCCAACTTCCAAAGAGATGACACAGCTCTTCTTCATTCCTCTTTAGATTTTGGATACCCGCTTTTTCTTTTAAATTTAAAAAAGTTATCTGTCTGTTATCAGCTCATCACCTTCCCCCTTCCCCGTAGGTAACTACCACCTTATCAGTAATCTGGTGCTAACCTTATAGGTTTCAGCTTAGACATAGAATCTAAAAAGCCAATGTTGAGGAAACGTACCTACTACGTAGGTATGGAAAATAAAAAAGGCTACTGGTTAACCTGGGCATGTTGACAGTGTGTTTATGTAACGGGCTAGGATGGGCTCGGATGACGTGAGATAGCTGTCCCGGCAGCAATTTTTAAAATTCATTTTATATTTATTTTTGTTTGCTTTGTAATTTGCCAGCCTAGTTAGCTTAGTTGTTTTTCTTTTTGAAATTCGCGCTACTCAAATACGACTAGGTACTGATAAAAAAAAGCGCATTTTTTCTGAACTTAAATACGCTCAAACAAAAAATATTGGCGGTAAAATTTAAATTCGTGAACCGGCATAATTTAAAAAAATTGGTGATTTTTTGCAAAAAGTCTAAAGGCTAAAGGTCAGGAAAGCAGGTAGCAGGATTCAGGAGTCTTGGTAAGACTAGAGACTTATAATCATTATTCCAAGGAAATTTGTCATTCTCCTATAGCGGTTGCTACTACATGCAGTTCGTCATAAACTTGGTATTAAAAAATGTCTGTATCACTTCACACTGATGTAGGTGATATTAAAATTGAGTTATTTTGTGAGGATTGCCCAAAGACTTGTGAAAACTTTCTTGCTCTTTGTGCTAGTGATTACTACAATGGTTGTATTTTCCACAGAAACATCAAGGGATTTATTGTACAGACTGGAGATCCAACACATACAGGTAAATAGCCTTAACACTCCTAGTCTAATAATTGGCTCAAAATGGATTGGAACACATGACAAGCCCAATAAATTAAATTCCAATTTGATGTTTATTTTTCTCTACAAAACCTTGGGCCTTTTAAAATGAACAATTTTATTTTATTATTATTATTTTTCTGTTTCATAGGTAAAGGAGGCAATTCCATTTGGGGAAAGAAGTTTGAAGATGAGTTCAAGGAAACATTAAAGCATTCAGAACGTGGTATTGTCTCAATGGCCAACAATGGACCTAACACAAATGCAAGCCAGTTTTTCATCACATATGCAGCACATGCCCATTTGGATTTAAAATACACAATTTTTGGCAAAGTCATAGATGGATTTGAAACCTTGGACAATTTGGAAAAATTACCAGTGAATCCCAATCACAAACCTATTGTTGATACAAAGTTAAACTCAATTACAATTCATGCAAATCCCATGGCTGGATAAAAGAATGAGGTACTAACAAGATAATGATTGATACAAAGTTAAACTCAATTACAATTCATGCAAATCCCATGGCTGGATAAAAGAATGAGGTACTAACAAGATAATGAAAAAAAAAGGAAATTCACTTGTAAAATTGTAAATAAAAATGTATTCTATTATAAAAGTATTAAAAAATAATAGAAAGTAATACCACTGGTTGATAGAACAAAACAAGCAATGAAAGGAATTTTAGGTTTTCAGGGTGCACTCACCCTAAGACAGTTGAAACCCTAGTTAAAAGGTGAATTAGAAAAGCTTGATATGAACTTGATACTGCACTGACTACTACACTACTGTGGTTGGTGATTGCAGGTACACCAGGTGCACTAATTAGACAAAGAAGATATCCGTCCACCTACTATGGTAAATGTGCATACAAAAGAACTCTTTGGAAAATTTTGATTTTCAAGCTATAAATAATAAATGATCCACATCACATGGCTTTTAAAGAATGCATCATTTTAGGTAAGAAATGGTATGACTAACCTTCATATACATAATAATAAAGCTAGTAAATAGTATGTATCAAAAAATGGATCTTTTAATTAACTGACATTAGTTATTAGAAATCACCAAATATAGAATCTGTATCAAGACCTTCAAATAAGTTGTTCACTGTTGTTGATAAATCTTCACCCTTGTTCACACCATTTTGGGATAGAACACTTACAGAAACAGAACCACTATCCAACTTTGTTCCTAATTTACTGTGAGATAGATTATTCAAACAGAAATCACCAAATATAGAATCTGTATCAAGACCTTCAAATAAGTTGTTCACTGTTGTTGATAAATCTTCACCCTTGTTCACACCATTCTGGGATAGAACACTTACAGAAACAGAACCACTATCCAACTTTGTTCCTAATTTACTGTGAGATAGATTATTCAAAGATTGCTGGGGTTGGAAGGAAACATTTGACCCAGACTGTGAAATAGCTGGTTTGTTAAATATTCGAGATGAACTTGGTGAAACCATTTGATTGCTTGATGATGGCTGATTGGTGGAATGAATGCGATTTCTTGATAAAAGTGGAACATTTGGGGTGGAAGTTCTGGGTGGAGCATTCATTTTTGCAAATTGTTTCTGCTGATAAGAGTTGGGGGTAGAATGATTACTTCTGCTTCTACTTTCCAAGTTTGGAGTAGGTGTTCTATGAAGTTGAGGTATGGAACTGGATGTGTTCAAAGATATGTCCAGACTAGTGTTGAGAGATCCATCTAAATCGGTGAAGTCAATATCTTGGCAGGTACTTTTGATTTCAGACAGTCTGGATGTTCCTGGATTTAGAAAGAAAACAAAAGTAAAGCTTTGTAAGAAATACTGGTATTATTCTGCCAAATAAATTTCAGGGCTATAGATCTTAGGAACTGGCTTATGACACCACCACCCATGGATTTTTGATCTGTTGTATTCACTATTCAGGTACCTAACTCCAATAACCATCCAGAAATTGAATACTACAAAGAAGCATAAAGTGGATGCGTAGGAACTGGCTTATGACACCACCACCCATGGATTTTTGATCTGTTGTATTCACTATTCAGGTACCTAACTCCAATAACCATCCAGAATTTGAATACTACAAAGAAGCATAAAGTGGATACAAATGAAATGTTTTACCTTCATCAGGTGGATAAATGACAGCCAAGTTGTTAGGTGTTATGAGAAGATATATACCACGTGCTTGACCACTCTTCAACACTCCCACTTTTTTCAGTAATATCACAGAGCCTCTCCTCAGTTCAACAGGAAATTGTTCAAGCACCTCCGAGTTGACATAAGCCTGAATATCACCTGATAGTAATATCACAGAGCCTCTCCTCAGTTCAACAGGAAATTGTTCAAGCACCTCCGAGTTGACATAAGCCTGAATATCACCTGATAAAGAAAGCAAAAATAAAACAATAAGAACATCAACAATGTATTATCAAAATCACAGTTCAAACCCCGGAAGTGGCACTTTTTGTTTAAAAGTGATCATTTCTCGCGAATTTCAAATAAGAACCCCTATTTTTTTATTTCATTTTTGAACTCTACGTCGAATTTCATACGCGATTTCGATATCACCATTGAATTTCAAAATCACAGTTCAAACCCCGGAAGTGGCACTTTTTGTTTAAAAGTGATCATTTCTCGCGAATTTCAAATAAGAACCCCTATTTTTTATTTCATTTTTGAATTCTACGTCGAATTTCATACGCGATTTCGATATCACCATTGAATTCGCCATGGGCCCTTTCCTATTTTTAGAACAAAACAGAACTTCAATATTCCAAGCCATTCAAAAGTTACAAGGGGTCTGACTACGACTTCTGAGCCATGCTGTATATTAGTTCCAAAAAATACTGTCCTACCTCTTTTTTTTTTATATACCAAACCTTACACTTGGTTGTAATTCTCAAAGCTAGCCCTTAGACAAGACGTCTTATATTGACATTGTTGGATAACTTTTAAACATGGTTCATATCTCATCTGCACTTGCAAAGGAGCCCAAAGTCAATGTCAACATGAGACTGTTAAAGTACCAACCTGAGGTGTCTCTGAGAGTTACAAACAGTTCTTGTCCAGTGTCCATATTTGATACTGCTGCCACTAAGAAAGGATATTTCAGTGCCTTGGACTTACTAGAAAATGCAGCTCTCTTCAAGTGAGATATATTGAACTTTTGAATACCTGGGAAAAGGTAAAATGTTTTTATGTGAATGCTGGAGGGGATATTATATCAAGCAGCTCAATAACATCAAGGATCAACTTTTGAATACCTGGGAAAAGGTAAAATGTTTTTATGTGAATGCTGGAGGGGATATTATATCAAGCAGCTCAATAACATCAAGGATTATGTTGATTTCACTACTTTCACTGCCTATCCTTAGGTACCTGACTGTAATACAATACAGGTAGATACACAAAGAAGAAGAAAAAATATTCATAGCACAAAAACACTGAAGTAAACAAGTTACAAAGGGCCTATCCTTAGGTACCTGACTGTAATACAACACAGGTAGATACACAAAGAAGAAGAAAAAATATTCATAGCACAAAAACACTGAAGTAAACAAGTTACGAAGTACTCATTGAATGTGAAGTATGTACCTGTTATGCTAGACTGTCTAATATCTTGAATGGCACATTTCCATGCTATTGTTTCACAGACAGAACTATACTGCGAGCTTGCAAGTTCAATATCATGTTTGTCTCTAGAGTTATTTGCACACAGATTGGAAGAGAGATTGTTGTTTGAATTGATGGGTTGCAAAGTTGCCTGGAAAACAGAATTTGACATGAGTGTGTTGACTATGTACATAAGCTAGGCAAATTGTATTTTAAAGCTAACATTTTTGTTTTGTCACAGGAAAAAAAAAAAAAAAAAAGACAATACAATGCATGAAACATGAAGAATCAATAATAAATAATGAAGGATGACTAAGCATATCTTTAGATTTAGAGCATATCCTTTATTCCTTACCCTTTCAGGAAGTAGTCCAGCAGGACCAGGAAATTTTCTTTTGGTAACTTGACCGCCACATCTATGGGGTTCATTGACATTTTTACTACCAGTTAGTATATTATTATTCTTCTGTGGGATATTGTTAGGGGTTATACTGGATTCCTCTTCTGAACTTTGCTCAATGATGGAGTGAACAAAGTCCAATTCATGTTTTTTGGTAACTTTCCTTTGAGGACTTGATACACTACATGATTGATTCTTCTGGGTAGTGTTTCCAATACTTTGACCATTGTAATGAGGATTCCTCTTCTGAACTTTGCTCAATGATGGAGTGAACAAAGTCCAATTCATGTTTTTTGGTAACTTTCCTTTGAGGACTTGATACACTGCATGATTGATTCTTCTGGGTAGTGTTGCCAATACTTTGACCATTGTAATGAGACAAATCCTGGAAATGAAATAATACTTGAGGACAGGTTTCAAGGGGAAAAAACTATCTGACTGGAGTGATACTGGATGCTAGTGCATGACTGCTCACTGGCCTTGTGTTCATCCAGACATAATGGTTGTTAGTTGGACAGTATTAGGCCATAGTTCTCTAAGAATTCTTAGAGGTAACAATGTCATGTCATGATGCAGTAGACCTCAGATTGAGCAGTTTCAATTGATAAAAAACTATCTGACTGGAGTGATACTGGATGCTAGTGCATGACTGCTCACTGGCCTTGTGTTCATCCAGACATAATGGTTGTTAGTTCTGAGCATACTGTTGGACAGTATTAGGCCATAGTCTCTAAGAATTCTTAGAGGTAACATGATGCAGTAGACCTCAGATTGAGCAGTTTCAATTGACCCCAATAAATTAAATTCCAATTTGATGTTTATTTTTCTCTACAAAACCTTGGGCCTTTTAAAATGAACAATTTTATTGGCTCTACATCACGAGCATTACCTCTGTGGGTCTGTAGCACATAAGGCTACACAAATTTTTGGTATTTAAATATTACTATTTCTCCATATCGAACTTGTCGATGATGTGGTCAAGTGGTCCTACCGTAATATTACCTTCTCTCCTCAATGAATTGTTGTAGCTTGTATCTTTTGAATTGAATTGGTTCTGTTATGTTGAGGGTTGTTTCAGCTTTGGTTTGGTAATATTGGCTTTCTACAAATTCTGTTATGGAAAGAATGACTTTGAAAATAAATTACTTGAGTAATGAGTTAAAAATGTCAGCTTTGGTAATATTGGCTTTCTACAAATTCTGTTATGGAAAGAATGACTTTGAAAATAAATTACTTGAGTAATGAGTTAAAAATGTTGAAAATTACTTGAGTAATTATGTACCTAACTAAGTACATATCTAATCTGTGGTCAAGAGCACTCACTCTCAACCGGGGAGGTGTTGTGTTCAAATCTCAGCTAGGGTGGAAATTTTCTAAAGTGGTAGGTACCTAGGGGAGGTGTTGTGTTCAAATCTCAGCTAGGGTGGAAATTTTCTAAAGTGGTAAATGGGTACCTACCAAAATACATTCTGGGGAGGTGTTGTGTTCAAATCTCAGCTAGGGTGGAAATTTTCTAAAGTGGTAAATGGGTACCTACCAAAATACATTCTTTTTTTTTTACTTATAATGCTCTGATGTTACAGAGAAACAATTTGAGTCAGAATCAGACCTTCGCACACATGAGAGCACTCACATTGAGTTGACATGCAAGTCCTGTTTCGAATTCCACAGTACTGCCCAGGCACTACAGAGGCATACCTGTCCCAATCCAACGCTAGTAGAACCCCTCTTACCTTCCCCCTGTACTGTGTGTGGTGGGATCTTCGAGTCTCTGGATCAGCTGAAAAAGCACATGAAGGTTAGGGATTGTTTTATTATTATTATTTATTAGAATAGAATAAGCAACCTATGTGGCCGAGTGGGTATTACACTAGGTTTGCACGCCGGAGGTCCCGGGTTCGATTCTCGGCGGGATTGTTTTTTTTTTCGGTAGCTAGTTCCATTGAGTAGCGACCAGTGGTAGCATTACCAGTGTACTAATAGAATGAGATTAAAAAGTCCCTTTACTCCCATAGTCCAAACAAGGTCATAAATTTGTATTTGGAACCAAAGGGACAAAATAGTTACTACCATTTTCCATTACCTTCTCTCCTCAATGAATTGTTGTAGCTTGTATCTTTTGAATTGAATTGGTTCTGTTATGTTGAGGGTTGTTTCAGCTTTGGTAATATTGGCTTTCTACAAATTCTGTTATGGAAAGAATGACTTTGAAAATAAATTACTTCCACAAATGCAAGCCAGTTTTTCATCACATATGCAGCACATGCCCATTTGGATTTAAAATACACAATTTTTGGCAAAGTCATAGATGGACTTGAAACCTTGGACAATTTGGAAAAATTACCAGTGAATCCCAACTAAGTCAGATTTTCGAGTAAAGAGGCCCCATGTTAGACTTACCAGTACCACATAAGTCAGACACTATTAACACCTTGACTTGATGTTCCAGTCAAGTGCGACACATATCACTGAGTGAGATTGAAGAGGAGATCTATGCTGCTGGTGATAGTAATGAAGACCCTGTTGGTGTAAGCATCATTGAAATTCATGTCCCGGGAGAGAATCCAGAGACTGAGTTCCGAATTTTGACCTCGGAAGATGAGAATTTGACTATCACATAAGACAGAAGAGGCCCATATGTCAGATTTTAGAGTAAAGAGGTCCCACGTAAGTCAGATTTTCGAGGAAAGAGGTCCCCCATAAGTCAGACTTTCGAGTAAAGAGGTCCCACATAAGCCAGTCTTTCGAGTAAAGAGGCCCCACGTAAGTCAGACATTCGAGTAAAGAGGCCCCACGTAAGTCAGACTTTCGAGTAAAGACGAAAAAAAAAAAAAAAAAAAAAAAAGACTCTGGTAGTATACGTATGAGTGTCTCTGTATAATAAAGCTATATAGCCTATATATTTTATCATTATCATATCGTATTACGTAAAGGTACCTATTAGCTACCTACCTTCCAAATTATTATCCTAAAAGAGTAAGAGTTCAGTAGGCCTACAATCAAATAAAAGTATAATAGATCCATCTATGTACTTCTGAACTCTTTACCTCTACCTTTAATGTCGCCATTCACGTAAATATAAATTACCTACTCAAATACCTTAAGTACTTACCCACTATACCTCCCTAAACACAATTTATTATCCGTCTTCATTGCGTCTATAGCTGTACGCTGTAACGCAAAACGTAAAATGCATATTAATAATAGGTCGAGGAAAGAGGTCCCCCATAAGTCAGACTTTCGAGTAAAGAGGTCCCACATAAGCCAGTCTTTCGAGTAAAGAGGCCCCACGTAAGACTTACCAGTACCACGTAAGTCAGATTTTCGAGTAAAGAGGCCCCATGTTAGACTTACCAGTACCACATAAGTCAGACATTCGAGTAAAGAGGCCCCACGTAAGTCAGACTTTCGAGTAAAGAGGTCCCTCTTGAGTTAAACTTTCGAGTAAAGACATCGCACATAAGTTAGACTTCAAAATGTTGACTCATCGAGTGAAAGTATGAAATTTGGAGAATGAGGATCTTTCTTTCATGAGATGGATTTTGAACTGCGAGATTCAGTATTCTTTTAGTATCATGGTTACTCAGCACTAAGAGCATTCATACGAAAGAGCAGCAATCAAAACACTCCTAAAGCTTTGCACTTTTGGAATGAACCTTGCTTCGTTGCAGGTCAATCCCAAATTGAAAGGACCAGCTCGAGGGGGTGAGTACCATAATCTGCCCTTTACAATAAAATCACTAGTACCTACCGATAATATTGTTTCATACTATTTATTTTACTTAATGGTACAGAGATAGATACTCAAAGCTAACATACCTACTTACCGTTACCGAGCATAAGTTAGTAATCCAGCATTTTAGCCTTGTACAAATTCACCAGCAGAGCTTGTAAGTCGCAACGCTAGATATTATTTCAGTAGATCTGAGAACTCTAAGCAAGTATCACTTATTTCCACATACAGGGAAAATATACTTAGATACTATACTTACCTGTAGTGAACCTACGATATTTACAAATTTTAACGTCAAGATTTCATCAAATTTAAACGTCAAGATTTTAACGTCAAGATACAAATTTTAACGTCAATATTTCATCTGTTTCACCCTTTGACTAAGTACAACTTGAGCGAGCAACTTTGGGTTAAACTTACCATATAAATCGTGATAAAACAGAGGTAAAAGTTAGGCAACATTGAGCCTGAATGTACTTTGGACCGGTGACCATCCAGTCGTCAATTTTCTACGCATTGTACCTAATTGTCCTTTCAGTACGAGTATGTAGGTATACCCAAGGATATGCGTATTATGTAGGCATTTACAAAAAGCCCACTCAGAGGATTAGGTGTAAGGCCAAACAATCCTAAAGGATGGGTTAAGCTTCTACGAAGGATATGCAGGTGATTCGAAGTAGTTAGGGCCCTACCTGTGTCATAAATTTAGGAGGACTTTATTACCGCCCCAAGAAAATACTTAGTTAACATAGTAGCATAATGCATGGTTGCCTACGGATAAGCCACAACAAATATCACCTATGCTTATACGTAAACCTACATGACTAGGTCAGAAATGGGACCAGCTCGAGGGGGTGAGTACCATAATCTGCCCTTTACAATAAAATCACTAGTACCTACCGATAATATTGTTTCATACTATTTATTTAAAGAGCTTTTATACTATTTGAAAATTTTAGAATAATATGTAATATTTATGTAATAATGCTGTTATATTTTGTACTTTGTGTTCATTGATGTAATTATACCAAGGAAGTTGTACCTATTTTTATTTATTACAATTTATCGCCCTTGAAATTCTTCATTTCAAACAGATTTCAGGAAATTCCCTAAAATAGCTTTTTAATCAAAAGGAATAATTTAGAGACAGGGTAATAGGTAACTGTGACGTCAGTACCTACATACCTATGTGACGTAAGTACCTACTTTGGGTATCTAATGAGCTAATGACCATCTATTTTGGTGAGTTGTTGATTCACCTTTGCTGGGTTAGTTACTTACCGAATGACCAGACTTCATAACATCATAACTGATGTTTGTGACATTATGGAAATGATGGGTCCTAATTGACCGAGTTTAATTGAGAAATAATTACCTGCTATTAATAATTAATTATGTGCCTATTTTACTTTAATTGATAAATTGAAACGTGATATTTTTCTTCGTTTAACGAATCTTGGTCGTACATGCACCTAACAAAAAACGTTAGAAATACAGGTCCCCGAACACTGAACGTAACGGCGAGCGTGGTAATCATTTGAATGGGTGTCTGTTAGGGCACGTCTTGTACTAGTGGTTGAATCGGGATTTGTTCCTTTTTGTCAGGATTGTTGATGGACTATTGAATCTCAGCAAGATAAAGGAGACATTTGTTAGATATCAGCGCCCGTGGGTATCAGTAAGGCATGGCCGTTCATGTCACTCATCCATTTAGTGGTCTTGCTCGGCATAGCTTAACAAAAACGAACCGGAAAATAGCCTATAACCTTCATGGGAGTGCAAGCAATAAGTTGAAAAAGTTTCATAGCAATGGGATGAGCGGTTTGGCCAAGCATAAAGTTCGAACAAACACACACACAAACAAATATTCATTTTTATATATTAGATAATAAAATTTTCAAGTAGTGCTCGGCGTAGCTTAACAAAAACGAACCGGAAAATAGCCTATAACCTTCACGGGAGTGCAAGCAATAAGTTGAAAAAGTTTCATAGCAATGGGATGAGCGGTTTGGCCAGACATAAAGTTCGAACAAACACACACACAAACAAATATTCATTTTTATATATTAGATAATAAAATTTTCAAGTAAGTATCTACCTAAATATCTAAGCATTCTAAGCTAAGTACAATATGAAAAAACAAAAACTCATCGACAGTACGATGTCATTCGTTCATTTTAAACTCTTCACTCCTTTTTAACTGTAACCAGAGTCTTATCTGTTTAGGATAAAAATCGCCCCGGGCGGAAACCGAACCCGCGACCTAGTGATTTCAAGACAGGCACGCTACCTCTAAGCTAACTACTAACTAGGCTGACTTGTATTAACTTCATTCTCAAAATGAGACTCGAGGGCTATAGGTAGGTGATACATTTGTTATCTGGATCTGTTTAGACTCTAAACTTATTCATTCTCAAAATGTGGCCCAGGCTTTAGGCAGGTGATAAATTTGGTATTTGAATCTGTTTAGATACTTTAGATTCTAAACTTACCGCTCTGCTACCAACTTATTCTCACTAAACTGTTGTGTACCAACTTATTCTTTCAATTGACTTGGTAACTCTGCCCAACTAGCAACAATTGATTTGGCTGTGTGTAAAAGGGGGTGCCAATCAACTGGACTAAGGAAGGTCAACTTTTCACTTAATGCTAAGGGGACAAAAGTTTCATAAATGGTATATTTTCCAATAAACATAATACTTACTACATCTTCTATTTCAAAATCATCCTCATCAAACATGATTCTAGTAAATGCCTGAAGACAACTTCACAGGAGAACAGGTGGAAATACTAGGAGCACTTTTTTTTTTTTTTTTGAGGAAAATGTAAAGTGATTAACTTTCACTGTTAGGACGTGAGTAGGTAGTAATACCGGAGTCTTTCCTATCGTACCCAACATGAGGCTTCAGAATGCAGAGAGTCAGTTCCATAGTAGGTTGTGGTTTACCTGAAGAAGCAATTAACATAAATTAATTAGCAAATCAGTACGAATTTGTAATATAAAAACAGTAGGTAAGTCCTGGACAGGTCACCACCTGTATCATGTACCACTGGCTTTTCCTGACCCCACTCAGGCTGGGTGAGGTTAACGTGGGTAAGCAGATAGCTTGTCTCCAAATGGAGAGTAGGTAACTATAAACTTTGGCTGTTATACAAAACAGAAGGTATTTGCTGAAAATATGAGATCATCAGAATATGATGCTCTCAGAATACCCAAGTACCTAATTGAATAGCTACAGAGAGAGAGGCAAGAATCGTTCCGTCCTTCCACATCCACAACACTTTTCAGCAAATCAAATCTGCATCTGCATTCTGCAATGATTCTGCACTCTGCAGTTGACTGCTTGACTGCAACTTGCAACTGCAACCTGCAACGAGAGAGAGGCAAGAATCGTTCCGTCCTTCCACATCCACAACACTTTTCAGCAAATCAAATCTGCATCTGCAATGATTCTGCAACTGCTCAACTACAACCTACAACTGCAACGGCTGCAACCTGCATACCTGCAACCTGCAAGGTATCAAAATTTCAAATTTAAAAATTCCCGCAAAATATAAAGGCGTATTTTCTTACTTGAAAAAAGGCGCATTGTTTTTGTGACGTCATGAAAAATGGCCGCTTTTCAAAGTTGAGAAAAAAGAAAAACTGAAAAGAAAAACAAAAACTCTCGTTTTCTTTGCCGATTTTTGCCCTGTATTCGAGTATTGTCACGTATTGTGGTAAAATTACATCCAAATCTTCACATTTCCAGGTAAGAAAAGAAACCCCGTCCCTCGACCGAAATCAGATATCAGAATTGAAAACCTCTCCAACTTCCAAAGAGATGACACAGCTCTTCTTCATTCCTCTTTAGATTTTGGATACCCGCTTTTTCTTTTAAATTTAAAAAAGTTATCTGTCTGTTATCAGCTCATCACCTTCCCCCTTCCCCGTAGGTAACTACCACCTTATGTGACCTTATCAGTAAACTGGTGCTAACCTCTTCATTCCTCTTTAGATTTTGGATACCCGCTTTTTCTTTTAAATTTAAAAAAGTTATCTGTCTGTTATCAGCTCATCACCTTCCCCGTAGGTAACTACCACCTTATGTGACCTTATCAGTAAACTGGTGCTATTATAGGTTTCAGCTTAGACACAGAATCTAAAAAGCCAATGTTGAGGAAAGGTACCTACTACCTAGGTATGGAAAATAAAAAAGGCTACTGGTTAACCTGGGCAAGAATCTAAAAAGCCAATGTTGAGGAAAGGTACCTACTACCTAGGTATGGAAAATAAAAAAGGCTACTGGTTAACCTGGGCATGTTGATTATAAAAAGTAAAAAATGAATTCAGATTGTACAAGTTGCGGAAAAAAAATCAAAAATTCGAATTTCCCGCCAACTTTACATGCAAAAAGGCCGATGATGGCCTATCTCAGCCCTGTACATAAACACAGCCTGAATCTACCCCTTCCTGAGAGATCATCTAAGATCATCTTTGTTGGTGATTTTATCAGATGAGTGACCTAGGTATCTACTACTGACATCCTTTTTCCATACAGTCTGGGCTAAGTTGTTGTGAAGATTCAGTTTGTTACCACATTGAAGAAAACTCCCATCAGTAAAAACTGTAAGAGGTTCTTGTCTCTTATCTGTTTTTTAACTTGCCAATTTTAGATAATCAACTTACTTAATGTGATAGTTATGTAAATAAGTTATGAATTATTTTCTCATTTCCAGGATGTCCACATCAACATTACACTGTGGTCCTAACATTCTGGAGTCCTATATGTCAGATGAAGACATGATAATGGGGAAAGAAGAAAATATAGAATGTGAAATCATCATGGTTCACTGCAGACTCTGTACAGCCATTACACATAAACAAGAAGGGTTCAATATTTTTGAAAGTGACAAAAATATAGCTGATAAAATTGCCCGATGCTTACCCATACTTATTATACCTCAAGATAAGTTCTCCAAATACATCTGTGAAACTTGCTCAGATCAGCTGGAACTCTGCAATGATCTAACCATTAAATCAGTGGAAGCAGAAAAGTTGTTCAAAAAACAGGTAACTACATATGAATACCTACCTATTTCTTTCTAAGTACATCTAGGTTGCACTAGCTTGAAAAGAAGAAAACTGATTTTGTTGCTACAATTGGTGTCACAGCAAACCTATTTGACTAATGATTGTATTTTTTGATTCTTATTATTTCAGCTAGAGGAGGAAGAGCTGGCAAAACAAATGTCTACTAAAAAGGAGAAAATTATCAACATGAATCAAGAGACAAAAAAGTAATTTTCCTTGCCATTAAGTATTTACACAATGTTGACAACTAAGTAACCCCTTCACTTTCTTGGCTAAGTAGAAGATAAGATGAGAATTTGACTATCACATAAGACAGAAGAGGCCCATATGTCAGATTTTAGAGTAAAGAGGTCCCACGTAAGTCAGATTTTCGAGGAAAGAGGTCCCCCATAAGTCAGACTTTCGAGTAAAGAGGTCCCACATAAGCCAGTCTTTCGAGTAAAGAGGCCCCACGTAAGTCAGACATTCGAGTAAAGAGGCCCCACGTAAGTCAGACTTTCGAGTAAAGACGTCGCACATAAGTTAGACTTCAAAATGTTGACTCATCGAGTGAAAGTATGAAATTTGGAGAATGAGGATCTTTCTTTCATGAGATGGATTTTGAACTGCGAGATTCAGTATTCTTTTAGTATCATGGTTACTCAGCACTAAGAGCATTCATACGAAAGAGCAGCAATCAAAACACTCCTAAAGCTTTGCACTTTTGGAATGAACCTTGCTTCGTTGCAGGTCAATCCCAAATTGAAAGGACCAGCTCGAGGGGGTGAGTACCATAATCTGCCCTTTACAATAAAATCACTAGTACCTACCGATAATATTGTTTCATACTATTTATTTAAAGAGCTTTTATACTATTTGAAAATTTTAGAATAATATGTAATATTTATGTAATAATGCTGTTATATTTTGTACTTTGTGTTCATTGATGTAATTATACCAAGGAAGTTGTACCTATTTTTATTTATTACAATTTATCGCCCTTGAAATTCTTCATTTCAAACAGATTTCAGGAAATTCCCTAAAATAGCTTTTTAATCAAAAGGAATAATTTAGAGACAGGGTAATAGGTAACTGTGACGTCAGTACCTACATACCTATGTGACGTAAGTACCTACTTTGGGTATCTAATGAGCTAATGACTATCTATTTTGGTGAGTTGTTGATTCACCTTTGCTGGGTTAGTTGCTTACCGAATGACCAGACTTCATAACTGATGTTTGTGACATTATGGAAATGATGGGTCCTAATTGACCGAGTTTAATTGAGAAATAATTACCTGCTATTAATAATTAATTATGTGCCTATTTTACTTAAATTGATAAATTGAAACGTGATATTTTTCTTTGTTTAACGAATATTATAGGATCTTGGTCGTACATGAACCTAACAAAAAACGTTAGAAATACAGGTCCCCGCACACTGAACGTAACGGCGAGCGTGGTAATCATTTGAATGGGTGTCTGTTAGGGCACGTCTTGTACTAGTGGTTGTGTACTAGTGGATCGGGATTTGTTCCTTTTTGTCAGGATTGTTGATGGACTATTGAATCTCAACCATTTTCCCTTTCTCACTCTTGGCAGCTAACAGACTCTTAAATTCAAGAAAGAGAACCACCAGCAAGTTGGGAATTTATTAGGTACTTAACCCTTTTGTACCTACTAAAATAAAAGAAGAAGAAGAATCTTGGAACTGAGCTGAGAACGGTGCTTGTTTTGGACACGTTCCGAACTTTTCGTCCTGTTGATACATACCCCTTGCTTGTCTTATGAACTTTACTTCTACTTTTTCCTATGGAACTATGCAAGTGTGTAGTACTTCCTAGCTCCTAAAAAGGGTGGGGTACCGTTTTGCCCCGTGTTCCTCTACCAATATTTCAATTCTGTTGTCCCCAGGAAGTCCACGTTCAACTCGATCTCGAAGATTATTCGGAAGAAGTTGTCGATAGTGATATGCCCAGCGTACACAATGAAAACTACATCGCCCCAGACCCCTTGAAAGTCAAGAAATTCGAATGCAAGAAATGTTTCCGTTCGTTCACTAACTCGACAGTACGAGAACGATCACGTTTTTCTCACGAGTAAAGAGGGGGAACTTTAATTGTGTTATCAGATAACAGATGAAAAAAATATTAGCACGACCTCTTTGGTCCTTGGTAATTCTAGTTTGGCTCAATAAAATTATTCTAGCGAAAATCGGGTACAAATCTCTGACCCAGTTATTCTCAAAGTTGGGTCCTAGGGGGCGATGAAGGACTTCGCGACCCACGGGAAAATATAGTATAGGGACCGCTTAGCGTTCAGAATTGAAAAAAATGGACCTCGTAGAGAAGATGTTTGGGAACCACTGGGAGAATAAACCTGGATTATTAATTATTAAACGTTCAACTCGATCTCGAAGATTATTCGGAAGAAGTTGTCGATAGTGATATGCCCAGCGTACACAATGAAAACTACATCGCCCCAGAACCCTTGAAAGTCAAGAAATTCGAATGTAAGAAATGTTTCCGTTCGTTCACTAATGCTGGAAATCTGGCCCGACATGAGGTCACTCATTTACAGCAAATAGCGTGCGATGTGTGTGAGAAGAAATTTACTACGTATAGCTTTATGGTAAGTATTGTTCACTTAAATAATTTGTCATTCGTTCATTTTAAACTCTTCACTCCTTTTTAACTGTAACCAGAGTCTTATCTGTTTAGGATAAAAATCGCCCCGGGCGGAAATCGAACCCGCGACCTAGCGATTTCAAGACAGGAACGCTACCTCTAAGCTAACTAGGCTGACTTGTATTAACTTCATTCTCAAAATGTGGCCCAGGGGCTTTAGGTAGGTGATACATTTGTTATCTGGATCTGTTTAGACTCTAAACTTATTCATTCTCAAAATGTGGCCCAGGGGCTTTAGGCAGGTGATAAATTTGGTATTTGAATCTGTTTAGATTCTAAACTTACCGCTCTGCTACCAATTTATTCCCACTGAACTGTTGTGTGAATATTTTCAGCTAAAACATCGGCGGGAGCATGGTGGAAATCTATCTTTCGACAACTGTCACATCTGCAAGGAAACATTTTACAAACACTCAGAGCTGGTACGACACTTGGAACGGGAACACAATATACCTCGCAGTGAGAGCTCTCCCTGGTGTTGTAGATTTTGCAACAAGAGAATGATGACCAAGCTCAGTTTAGGTAAGCTTTACCTGAATAATATCCGGGGCCAAACTCGTTCAGATTTGCTTAATCCAAAAGTTAAACTTGAACGGAGTTTTAACTCTCTTTGTGAACCTGGCTAGATAAGGAAATGATCTTCTTTTTCTTCGTCTTTTCCCTTGTTCAGTAGGGCTCCGCGTTTATCATCAGCCTCTCAGTCAGCCCTATATAGGGTGATTGCTTTGGGCTGACATTTGGTTTTGGCTACAAATTTTACGAGTGGATGCCCTTCGCACTTAACCTTTGGTATTTCTTTAGTAAGGGAAATTCAGGCTGGTCTACTCCTGTTTAAAGTCCCCCAGCCAGACTAAGCTAGTTTACTTCCTGTTTGACGTCTCCCAGCCACACTAAGGTGGTCAGCTCCCTGTAGTCCATCAGCCAGACTAATACGTAGGAAATGATAATAATAGAAAAATGATAATAATTTTGCAGGAATTCATGAGCGTATACACACCGGCCAGCGCCCGTATATTTGTGACTGGTGTGGTGTAGGGTTCCGGTCCAAGGCGAACCTATTACAGCACCAGCCTGTACATACAGGACAGCGGAAATACAACTGTACTGTGTGTGGCAAGGCCTTCTCCAGGAAATCCTTTGTGACTACTCATATGCGAGTACATACAGGTAAACTTACGGGAAAGTTCGGGCAGAAAATGTCCGCCCTGTCTGGTATTCAAACCCAGCACCTCCAGATTGAGAGTCATCAGACCACTCAGCCACAGAGGTGGGCTGCATACAGGCAAAACTATTGTTGAGAATTATAGGTACGGCATTTGCGGTCGAGTATGAAATTATACAGGAATGTTTGTTTGCTAAAAACGGTGGCAAGGCCTTCTCCAGGAAATCCTTTGTGACTACTCATATGCGAGTACATACAGGTAAACTTACGGGAAAGTTCGGGCAGAAAATTTCCGCCCTGTCTGGTATTCGAACCCAGCACCTCCAGATTGAGAGTCATCAGACCACTCAGCCACAGAGGTGGGCTGCATACAGGCAAATAGGATACTATGGTAGAGAACCGATACAAGGGTTCCATTCGAATGTATCCATAAATAAATTAAGGTTGAGTTGGTTCGAGAAAGACTATATCGATTTTCAAATTTATAAAATTTAGGTAATGAAATAAAAACTGGGTTAATGATGTAAATCTGCAGCATTTATCACTCTCCTAGTCTCCTCCCAAATACTGATAAAATTCTGACATTCTTCTTTCTTCATCCCCAAAATAAACTTGAGAGTTAGTAAATAAACTTTTGACATTTTGCGTTTGATTGGGGATTAAGCACATTTTCAATTACCCTAAATGGATTTTAAACTGACTTGTTGCGTAAATTTAATACCTACAGGTTATACCTATCAGATAGGTAAAAGTAATTACCTACCTACGATTTCTTGAACTTTATTTCGCTGTTGGCGTATTTAGTTGGGTACTTCAGCAATAAAGTTACCTAGTCTGTATCTTTCAAAATAAATACCTCCCTAGAGTTTAAAGATAAATCCAGTAAAAAATAGATAAAGAGACGGCAAGTCACTCTTTCAACATCTTATCCCTTTAACATGACAGTACCCTAGAAGTAAGCATCAACATTAACAGATAAATCCAGTAAAAAATAGATAAAGAGACGGCAAGTCACTGTTTCAACATCTCATCCCTTTAACATGACAGTACCCTAGAAGTAAGCAACATTAACAAATTGGAATCCGAAATTTTATGATGTGTAACATTATGGTGGTGATGCACCATTAGCTAACTTGAGTACCTACCTATCTAATGCATTTGAAAAAGGGTCACAGAAACCTCGTTCAACATAATTTATCAGTTGTATTTCTCAGGGAAAGGGAAGTAAGGAAAAGAAAGATGATGAAGAAAACGAATACGGTAAACCTGAAGATTTTATTCCCGACGTATTTCAAGCTGAATTTTCCAAAGAAAATGACAAATTATTATCGTATCTTGAGTTTTGTGACCACCACTGTAGGTATATGATTCAATTTAATTGATTTGACATTACAGTCTGCCATCCTAAGATGACCTAAATCTAAGAATTCTGACCTAAATAAGTTATGCTTGAACAAGTTATTCCCCTATTCTCCCCAACAGGTGATAGACCGTATGATTGTGACGTATGTGGTGCCAAGTTCACACAGGTGGGAGATATGAGACGACATAGGAAGAAACACGATGAGAATGGAGGCAGTGCGAAGGACAAACCAGGCGCCTATAACAAAACGTGAGTAGTGTGTTTCTAAGATTTCATCAACATAGTCCTTTATTAATGCCAAAGATCTCAAAATCTGATAAAATGTTCTACTCAGTGACGTTTCTTCCCCATCTTTTCTAAAGGTGTGTCCACACATAGTGTACGGCCGTCAATCGATGTGACTTTATTGAGAATCGATGTGGATCGACGCGATGGTCGGTCGACTCTGTTTGGACACAACAGCTAGACAGAAACCTCGTTCAACATAATTTATCAGTTGTATTTCTCAGGGAAAGGGAAGTAAGGAAAAGAAAGATGATGAAGAAAACGAATACCTACGGTAAACCTGAAGATTTTTTTTTTTCCCCGACGTATTTCAAGCTGAATTTTCCAAAGAAAATGACAAATTATTTAAATATTTTAATATGAGACCTTTCAAAACAAAGCTTTTCTTTTCAATTATTTAGGAAATTCAAAAGGGAAGGGGATTTGCAATCTTGCGTTTGCCTGAATAATTTATCTTTCATTTTTAACGCGAACCTTTTGTCCTTTTTTCTGAGCTGCCGAAATTAGACTTCCCAGGTTTCGATCGATTTTGATCTGCCTGGGTAATCCCTTCTTTTTTTTACAAAAAAAAACCCCTGGTATAATAAGCTCTTCAATCATCATTATCAACGTAGGTACCTATCACGTAAATGTACCTTCCAAATTATTATCCTAAAAGAGTAAGAATTTAGTAGGTCTACATCTACAATCAAATAAAAGCAATAGATTCATCTACTTCTGACCTCTTTACCTCTACCTTTAATGTCGCTATTCACGTAAATATAAATTACCTACTCAAATACCTTAAGTACTTACCCACTATACCTCCCTAAACACAATTTATTATCTGTCTTTCATTGCGTCTATAGCTGTACGCTGTAACTCAAAACGTAAAATGCATATTAATAATATTTATACAGAGATAGATACTCAAAGCTAACATACCTACTTACCGTTACCGAGCATAAGTTAGTAATCCAGCATTTTAGCCTTGTACAAATGAACTTTAATTCACCATCAGAGCTTGTAAGTCGCAACGCTAGATATTATTTCAGTAGATCTGAGAACTCTAAGCATCAAGTATCAGGGAAAATATACTTATAGATACTACTTACCTGTAGTGAACCTACAATATTTACAAATTTTAACGTCAAGACACAAATTTTAAATTTAACGTCAACATTTCATCTGTTTCACCCTTTGACTAAGTACAACTTGAGCGAGCAACTTTGGGTTAAACTTACCATATAAATCGTGATAAAACAGAGGTAAAAGTTAGGCAACATTGAGCCTGAATGTACTTTGGACCGGTGACCATCCAGTCGTCAATTTTCTACGCATTGTACCTAATTGTCCTTTCAGTACGAGTATGTAGGTATTGTAGGTATACCCAAGGATATGCGTATTATGTAGGCATTTACAAAAAGCCCACTCAGAGGATTAGGTGTAAGGCTAAACAGCTTTGCCTTGCGTTGATCTATGTCGTCTTTTCGTTTAATCTGGGCTTTTGTTTAATCTTCAGCACTGTGTATGTAGGTTGTATATTATTATTATATAGCTATCCATTGTGTGCATAAGGCAGAGGGTAAAGGTTCCTACTTTATTGCAAGTTTTAAGACACAGCGCGAGTCATAGGGTTTATGCTGTTCCTTTTTGTAAGGCATTCATGCAAATTATTTAAATATTTTAATATGAGACCTTTCAAAACAAAGCTTTTCTTTTCAATTATTTAAGAAATTCAAAAGGGAAGGGGATTTGCAATCTTGCATTTGCCTGAATAATTTATCTTTCATTTTTAACGCGAACCTTTTGTCCTTTTTTCTGAGCTGCCGAAATTAGACTTCTCGTTCCGATCCTAGCTGCCGGGTTGCGCGACCCAATTCAAAAGGGAAGGGGATTTGCAATCTTGCATTTGCCTGAATAATTTATCTTTCATTTTTAACGCGAACCTTTTGTCCTTTTTTCTAAGCTGCCGAAATTAGACTTCCCAGGTTTCGATCGATTTTGATTTGCCTGGGTAAGTATTCCCTTCTTTTTTTACAACAAAAACCCCCCTGGTATTATAAGCTCTTCAATCATCGTTATCATCGTATCTATCACGTAAATGTACCTTCCAAATTATTATCCTAAAAGAGTAAGAATTTAGTAGGTCTACATCTACAATCAAATAAAAGCAATAGATTCATCTACTTCTGACCTCTTTACCTCTACCTTTAATGTCGCTATTCACGTAAATATAAATTACCTACTCAAATACCCTAAGTACTTACTTACTATACCTCCCTAAACACAATTTATTATTCGTCTTCATTGCGTCTATAGCTGTACGCTGTAACGCAAAACGTAAAATGCATATTAATAATACAGAGACAGATACTCAAAGCTAACATACCTACTTACCGTTACCGAGCAAGTTAGTAATCCAGCATTTTAGCCTTGTACAAATTCACCATCAGAGCTTGTAAGTCGCAACGCTAGATACCTATTATTTCAGTAGATCTGAGAACTCTAAGCAAGTATCACTTATTTCCACATACAGGGAAAATATACTTATAGATACTACTTACCTGTAGTCTGTAGTGAACCTACAATATTTACAAATTTTAACGTCAAGACACAAATTTTAACGTCAACATTTCATCTGTTTCACCCTTTGACTAACTACAACTTGAGCGAGCAACTTTGGGTTAAACTTACCATATAAATCGTGATAAAACAGAGGTAAAAGTTAAGCAACATTGGGCCTGAATGTACTTTGGACCGGTGACCATCCATCCAGTCGTCAATTTTCTACGCATTGTACCTAATTGTCCTTTCAGTACGAGTATGTAGGTATACCCAAGGATATGCGTATTATGTAGGCATTTACAAAGAGCCCACTCAGAGGATTAGGTGTAAGGCCAAACATTCCTAAAGGATGGGTTAAGCTTCTACGAAGGATATGCAGGTGATTCGAAGTAGTTAGGGCCTTACCTGTGTCATAAATTTAGGAGGACTTTATTACCGCCCCAAGAAAATACTTAGTTAACATAGTAGAACCTGGATATAAGAGAATCCAGGGGACCGACCTTTTTTTCTCTTATATCCAGGTTTCCACTAAATCCAGTTTCTCTTATAATGTGACAAATTCTCTTACATAGAGGTACGAGGTAGAGAATTCTCTTATATCGAGGTTTTCTCTTATATTCAAGTTTCCCTTATATTTCTTCTCTTATATCCAGGTTTTTGGCTCAAAAATGAAGGGCCCAGAAAATTTTCTCATACAGAGTTCTTTTATATCCAGGTTTGACTGTATTACCATATAACTTCAACTAATCCGGTCCATTTCGCAAATATGAGACGCCATATCGCTGGATTACTCTAGAATCATTTTGCCAACTGATACGTGAGAGAAACTGGTATAATGAGCGATCAGCTAGGTTAAAGCTATGCAACATTTCCTCTGTTGTACCTACTCAAAATAGACTCGTAATAAAATATCCACTCGTAATGTGGACATAATAA
>NW_007378970.1:16982-20779 GCF_000475195.1 Diaphorina citri | reverse complement strand
ATCTTATTTCTTTTCAATTCATCCTTTCTCCTTGGAATCTTTCTCCATTTTTCTTCCATCCCCTCTTCCAGTTTTGTCTACTCCATACAATAGAGTAGGTAGATTAAATATTTGTTCTACTTTATTTCAGCATGAAAATAATATTCCAACGTATGGCAATATTAATAAAGCTGCTGAAATCTAAACATTATACTTTTCCAGGACGTAATAGCGAACAATAATGTAAGGAGGAGTAGACGTTTAATCTGCGGTGAAATCCAAAACGCCCTAGTGTGTGTGTGTGTGTGAGGATGGGAGTGCTGGAATGGCAATATTAATAAAGCTGCTGAAATCTAAACATTATACTTTTCCAGGACGTAATAGCGAACAATAATGTAAGGAGGAGTAGACGTTAAATCTGCGGTGAAATCCAAAACGCCCTAGTGTGTGTGTGTGAGGATGGGAGTGCTGGAAAAAAAAATCTGGTGTGAACATCACACGACTTTCCTTATCCTATTGAATGATGGTTAATTGGGTGTTCCTCTATTATAACTTTTACAATATCTCTAACCCTTTAGTCAGTATAGCTGAAAACCGCCAAAAAGCGGTCAAAATATTGCCAATGGCAGCACCTATCTTAACAAAAAAGTTTTGTGTTATATCCTTCTCACATTTTTGGACTACATACCAAATTTCAAGTCTCTAGCTCATACCGTTCCCGAGATATTATTAAATGACACCAAAAACCGCCAAAAAACGGCCAAAATACCACCAAACGTTGCACCGATCTTACCCGAAAGTTTCGCGTCGCATCCTTGTCACATTTGACAGATCCATACCAAATTTCATGTCTCTAGCTCTTACCGTTCTCGAGATATTTTGTTTACAGACAGACAGACAGAAGGACAGACAGACACACGGACCAATGGCTGAAACTTTGGATTTAAACTCTAGGGACCTCAAAACGTGTTTTTTCACTAAAAACTGACCATCGAAAATTTGACCCGATTACATTACTTTCCTTCCTAAAGGATAAGGAAAGTAAAGAGGGAGTGAAATGTGTTACAGTACGAGGTAGTAAGGTAGTCATGTTACCTACATCATATGAAATGTACGAGTATTCGAGAATATGGAGGATAAGACTTATTTTAAATTTAATTTTACTCCTTCTGTCTTTTACCTTCTCCTCCTCCTCCTTCTCCTCCTTCTTCTTCTTCTTCTCCTCCTCCTACTTCTTCTTCTGCTTCTTATTCTTCTGCTTCTTCTTTTTCTTCTCCTCCTCTTTCTTCTTCTCCTCCTCCTTTTGGTCACTCAGTGACATTCGAAATATGTCACGCTGTATTCAGGTATGTAAACCAGACTTTATCTTATAAAATCTTATACGTATACCTTTACCAACGAGTATTAGCCAGCCAATTGGTCACTCAGTGACATTCGAAATATGTCACGCTGTATTCAGGTATGTAAACCAGACTTTATCTTATAAAATCTTATACGTATACCTCTACCAACGAGTATTAGTCAGCCAGTTTGATTGGTAGAGCATCTGCCTTGTAAGCGCTTGGCCGCGGGTTCGATTCCCGCCCGGGGCGGATTTCATCCTGAAGGGGTAAGGTTCGTTCTCGGAATGGCTGGCTTTCACCTATCCTGTCTTCCTTCTCTCTTCGATTTCGGGACGATAAGACCTTAGCAGTTACAGTTCCCTCTATCAAACCTTAAAAAAAAGTTTTTCTTCCTGTCTTCCTTCTCTCTTCGATTTCGGGACGATAAGACCTTAGCAGTTACAGTTCCCTCTATCAAACCTTAAAAAAAAGGATCTTTTCATTCTTGCTAAACTTACCCTAAACAGTTTATTGTCTCTGCAGAAGTTCAACGCTCCCGATTCATTCATGCTTCAGAAGTGGGACATATAACTAATGTAATACACACACTAAAAACTAACAAGACTTACCCTACGTACATCTTGGAGGACTGGGCGATGCAGTGAGCGAATCTATCCATTACTGTTTTATCATGAGCTTTGGATTTGAATGTACATACCTATTATATCACTGAGATACAAACTTTGAATAATAAAATTGTAAAATCCACCTTGTGATGGTAAAACATGCCTACTTTGCTACCAACCTAACTACCTGACTTGCCTATCTATTTAAAAGTTTCATCAAACTGATGAATACAGCAACCAGCTAAGTAAGTTCTTTACATACCTACCTATGTATGTTCTTGCTTATGAAATTCGGGGCTCTATTAAGAGTTCACTTCACAACTATTGGTACTACAAGCGTCCACATTGGTACAAGCAATTTGGGGCCCCTACAAAGACAAACACAGAGTACAGTTAATGTTGGGGAGGCAGGCAGGCAAATGTAGTCAGTAAGTAGGTACCATGTACGAGTATCTGCTCTGTCAGCTCTGTTAATGAATGAGTTATATTTATTATACCCTTTTTCTGCCAGGTCTATTTTGACTGATTTTCCAAGGTACATACTTAGGTATTTTCTTTTTCAACAGCACCGAAGTACCACCATAGTGGACTTCTATTCTTCATTGCTGGGAGCATGGCAGAAGGAGCATCTATCAGTCCCCTACATATTTTTTAAGATACCTACCTATTGACAGAGGGAACTATATTAACGAAGTTCTTATCGTCCTGAAATCGAAGCTTGAAGGAGGACCAGACGGGAGAAAGCCAGCCGTTCTGAGAACAAACGGGCGAGAATTGAACCCGGCAACTAATAGCGATCAAAAGGCAGACGCTTTATATCACTGAGATACAAACTTTGAATAATAAAATTGTAAAATCCACCTTGTGATGGTAAAACATGCCTACTTTGCTACCAACCTAATAACTACCTGACTTGCCTATTTATTTAAAAGTTTCATCAAACTGATGAATACAGCAACCAACTAAGTAAGTTCTAGCTTGTTTGATTTCTGTCCAATCTTTGATATGTAGATGAAGCTTGTTTTCTCTCAAGGGTTGAAAACTTTTTCAATTACTTTCTTCATGACTTTCTATCTTTCTAATCCCATTCTTCCATAAGTAGGAGGTACGTACGTAATAAAATAGTTTAAAATTTTCCATGTCTGTCAAAGTCAACAATCGGTCATGAAGCAAATAAACACTTCACAATTTGTGATTGAGAGCGAAAAAAACATCTCTTGTGGAAGTGTTTTGAAAGAATCAGATGTTGAAGATCAACTTGACGATTCAAAGAAGATGAAGACAAACATTTAACTACGCCACAAAATCCGACACAATAGAACCTCCTTGACATTGAATTAGGAATTAAAATATTATTTGAATAGGCACATAGGTAGGTGGTTTGTAGAGGTAGGTACCTCGTTAAGTATAGCACAAGTCCATCATCCGTCATGTCCTAAACAGAACAAAACGTGAGATCTGTCCAGGGCTTAGAGAACTTGTCAGCATTAAACGCTAGAAATGCTCTGAAATGATCCTCAGAAATGCGAGAAACAATACATGAATACCAATGAGTGGGTTAGGTAAGCATTTTGAGACTTAGAAAGGAGATTATGGCAGAAAAACTTTGCCTTGCGTTGATCTATGTCGTCTTTTCGTTTAATCTGGGCTTTTGTTTAATCTTCAGCACTGTGTATGTAGGTTGTATATTATTATTATATAGCTATCCATTGTGTGCATAAGGCAGAGGGTAAAGGTTCCTACTTTATTGCAAGTTTTAAGACACAGCGCGAGGCATAGGGTTTGTGCTGTTCGTTTTGTAAGGCATTCATACAAATGCAGGTACAGTCGAACCTGGATATAAGAGAATCCAGGGGACCGACCTTTTTTT
>NW_007378970.1:0-16360 GCF_000475195.1 Diaphorina citri | reverse complement strand
TTTTCATTTGTTAATCTGTTATCATTTTGTTATTTTGTTTTCTGTACCTATTTGTAAATATTGTAAAATCTCAATAAAGAGTTATATAATAATAAGCACTCCACCAAGTAACTTTGTAGGAAAATAATAAAAATAGAACAGGTAAGAGAAAATAGGAAAATACTAACAATGAAACAGGTTGCCAATTTATTTCTGTGTGGGCTGAAAGAGTGATAGCAACAAGAAGAACGTTTTATTTATTTATTACTTTTTCGGTACCTGTGTGATATTAATTATTATTTTTTCTTCAATTAAAGTGTTTTTTTCACTTTTAATTTTACTTCATTCAACTTTTTTCTCCAATAACTTTTTTTCGTGGAATCTGAAACACCCTTTCATTTTTCAGACTCCTCATTCCTGCTCAGATTTCTCCGGTCCAAAAAGTTCTGCCTTCCTTTGGCTCAAGAAATGCTAGAGAAATACCTGGCAATTAGACAGCTCTATCCTCAATGGTTTCGACGACTAGACATAACCGATCCAATTCTCTCTGAGATCTACGACAATGGGTAAGAAAGCATAACTTCACAATGTGTGGCGTCAGCAAACGTAGGGTAAAAATAATACTTTTTCGTTTAAAAACACTTATGCTGGGAGGGTTGAGCAAATTCATGGAAAAACTTCTCTTTTTTTCCAATATAAATTTTCACTGTAGATTCCTATGTACCAATGTACCCTAAAGATAAATGAATTTTTACCTTTTTTGTTCTTTACAAAACCCCGAAGCTTTTTTTCGGTTTCACGTGAAAACTGTCCAATTTATTGCCATGTACCTACTTAGGTATTTAATTCTATCCTCAATGGTTTCGACGACTAGACATAACCGATCCAATTCTCTCTGAGATCTACGACAATGGGTAAGAAAGCATAACTTCACAAAGTGTGGCGTCAGCAAACGTAGGGTAAAAATAATACTTTTTCGTTTAAAAACACTTAATATGCTGGGAGGGTTGAGCAAATTCATAGAAAAACTTCTCTTTTTTTTCCAATATAAATTTTCACTGTAGATTCCTATGTACCAATGTACCCTAAAGATAAATGAATTTTTACCTTTTTTGTTCTTTACAAAACCCCGAAGCTTTTTTTTTTCGGTTTCACGTGAAAACTCTCCAATTTATTGCCATGTAGGTTATTTAATCAGAACGAACATTATCCCATCAGGATAAAATCCGCCCCGGGCGGGAATCGAACCCGCGGCCTAGCGCTTACAAGGTAGACGCACTACCAGCAGACAGCTGTCTGCGAACTACGAGAAAACCTCTCGCGATCGACGGCTTGACGATCCCTGGTGTAGAATAACGTAAACATTCTCTTCTCTTCTTCACTTGCAGCTATCTTATTCCTCTGCCCCGAAGGGATGAGTGTTTTTATTTTATGTAAAATTTTCCTCTTGTTCACACGTATTGGTTAAGCGGTAGGTATACCATGTCAAACAGGGCATATGTAGGTACATAATAGGACAAAATAAGGTTCTGTATGAGTTACCTACCATGAAAATCACACTGTGTGTAGAACAGGGTTCGCCAACCTTTTATGGGTCGCGAGCTCTTCTTCACTCGAGTTACCTACCATGGAAATCACGCTGTGTGTAGAACAGGGTTCGCCAACCTTTTATGGGTCGCGAGCCACTCAGATGGCTAGGAGACCCTTGGCGAGCTGCCTTTTAGTCTGGGAACCAAATTTTACGACGTAATTTTTGGTTCCCATAAGAGTTGCTCTCAACTTATGCGACTGTCTTTTTTTTATATAGGTTTGACAGAGGGAACTGTAACTGCTATGGTTTTATCGTCCCGAAATCGAAGAGAGAAGGAAGACAGGATAGGAGAAAGCCAGCCGTTCCGAGAACGAACATTATCCCATCAGGATAAAATCCGCCCCGGGCGGGAATCGAACCCGCGGCCTAGCGCTTACAAGGCAGACGCACTACCAACTAAGCTAACTAACTTTTAAAAGTGCGATAATAAGTTGTAATAATATCCACTTAATAGTTGTGAGATAATGTTACGTATAGGTACTTGGGAAGTAGGCATTGGTAGAAACATTATTATCAATCTATAACTAGGTATATTCTATAGGTATCCCAATACTTTTTGTGACCTACCTAACCCACCTACCTTCGAGTGTACTAGTCCTAATGGCATGACACACGGCCTACATTAAAATTAAATGTACACTAATGGAAAGGCACTAAGTCTGCGTAGTGTGTCATTGCTACTTCCAACCTACCTTTATAGCTTACCTACCTTTAAAAACATCAACAACAACAATAACAACAACAACAACAACAACAACAACATCAACAACAAAACAACAATAGGATATGAGTATAGGAGTTGGGTAAAGGTTTGTGGAATACTCATTCATATGTTAATATTAATACAACTTACGGCTTTAAAAGCCATTTATTTTTACAATAAATGTGTCATAAATGTGTTAAGTGTGTCCTGATGGGTTACAAAACTTATGGTCGATTTCACCAATATTTTTTCAGCCTTTAGAAGAATTAAAAGGCTTGTTAAGCTAACAACCTGTTAAGTTCCATTTGATTTGTATAGGTTTAACAGAGCTGTTAAGCTAACAGGCTGTTAGGGGCCAAAAAGAAGGTTGGTAAAATCCACAATTACAAGTTACGTAATTCCGGCCACTCACTATCAGGTAGACCTGACAGGTACACCTGACAGGTACGCCTGATCCGGTCACCTGACACCTGATGAGCACACACACTATCAACTCTAACAGGTACCTATACCTGACACCTGATCATTTAGACCTGAGAGGTACGGCTGAAAAGGTCCGTCTGTCAGGTATACCTGATCAGCACACTGATCAGCACACTATCAGGTATACCTGACACCTGATCAGGTAGACCTTTAAACAGTGAGTTAGACCAGTACCTAACTCAGTTAGTACACCTTTAATAAAACTTATGTGACTTGACTTGGACTCGAACCACCAACCTCCAGATCCGAATAGGCTTGCCAAATATCCAAAATGTCAATTCGGGACGCGAATCCGCGAACATAATTGCCAAATCCGCGAACATAATCGCAAAATCCGCGAACAAAATCGTATTTCTTTTCTTTTTTTTTTTTTTTTTTTTTTTTTTTTTTTTTTTTTTTTGAGAACTTTGTAGGTACCTATAATGATAATTATAACTTTATAGATTGGAGAGAAGTGTGCGCCTAGTTACTATGTAGGTACCTAATCTAGTCCAGAAGTACTAACGTACCTACTCAAGTATATACTTACCTCGTAAATTAATTGATGTAGGTGTCTGACTAGAGTGAGTAACTACATCCCCATCATAAAGATGACTGCCAATAATGACATTATTATAAGATATAAGACATAGACTTGTATAGGATTATACTTTTATGTATTTCTCATGTAAAATTTTGACTTGCGACGTTCTTTCGGGTTTACAGGGAAAGCTTTTCGCTAGTTGAGTCCGGTCTACTGCCACACTGATCTTCTGCCCACTGTTATCCATTATCTTACGTTTTCAAATTTCAGGTTACTGTCATGTGAATGATGAGTCTGGTTTGCTTATGGGTCACATCAGCCTTTGGTCACTCCCACACTGATCTTCTGCCCACTGTTATCCATTATCTTACGTTTTCAAATTTCAGGTTACTGTCATGTGAATGATGAGTCTGGTTTGCTCATGGGTCACATCAGCCTTTGGTCACTCAGTGACATTCGAAATATGTCACGCTGTATTCAGGTATGAAAACCAGACTTTATCTTATAAAATCTTATACGTATACCTCTACCTACGAGTATTAGCCAGCCAGTTTGATTGGTAGAGCATCTGCCTTGTAAGCACTTGGCCGCGGGTTCGATTCCCGCCCGGGGCGGATTTCATCCTGAAGGGGTAAGGTTCGTTCTCGGAATGGCTGGCTTTCTCCTATCCTGTCTTCCTTCTCTCTTCGATTTCGGGACGATAAGACCTTAGCTGTTACAGTTCCCTCTATCAAACCTGAAAAAAAAAGGATCTTTCTTATATCACTGAGATACAAACTTTGAATAATAAAATTGTAAAATCCACCTTGTGATGGTAAAACATGCCTACTTTGCTACCAACCTAATAACTACCTGACTTGCCTATTTATTTAAAAGTTTCATCAAACTGATGAATACAGCAACCAGCTAAGTAAGTTCTTGCTTGTTTGATTTCTGTCCAATCTTTGATATGTAGATGAAGCTTGTTTTCTCTCAAGGGTTGAAAACTTTTTCAATTACTTTCTTCATGACTTTCTATCTTTCTAATCCCATTCCAATTCTCATCACTTGTAGGTATAGGCCGTATAGGTTCCAGAGACAAGAGTGTCACTTCATCACTCGTGTCTATGTAATTAATATTTTTATAGTGTGAAAGTATTCTATGTCCTCTATCTAGATTTGTACTGTATAAAGTGTCCTATCTACTTTAAAGTGTATCCGAAATTAATAGACGGTTTAACTATAGAACCGATCTAAAGAGCTTACAGAATACAGACCACTTTGAGGACTTGCATAAGGAGGAATTTCGCTAAATTGAATTCAAGCAAGCAAAAACAATCGACTAAAAGTCTCTCACTATCTGATAAGGGAACGGACAATATACCATACAGTGGTTGCAGTAGAGTGGTTAGCATTCACCTCATTCTATGTTATACTACATTTACTGCACCGAGCATTCGTCTCTAACTTTAACGCACAAATGATCATAAGCTTGCCAAACACAAGGCTATTGACCATTGATACTTACCTACATTACTAATCTTACACTAGTACGTACCTAACTTAAATGTAGCTGTTGATGGTAATAAGGATAATTTAACAGTAAAATACAAGATGCAAACGCCGACCCCAAAGAGAATTGGTGAAAGGTCAAATTTTCTGTCAAACTTCGTTTACTGATCATAATTACGGTAAAATTGCACGAGATGAAGGGGCGAAGTTATAGGTACAAAATATTAAGGGTAGGTATTATTTATATAAATTTAAATTTTAATTAATTAGGTAGTTACTTGTTTACCGAATTAAGTACATAGGTATCGATCATTGATATTTTGGTGACTTTTAAAATAATAATTATATGTAGTAGAGTTTTTTTCTGTATTTGTAGTTAACAACAAAAGGTCATAACTACATGACCTTTGCTGTTTTCCTTGGTCAATCTTGTATTTCTGTATGAGACACGACAACAGATCATTGTTTAGGTGTAGGTACATGACACCTTTTCCCCCATGTTACGGTATACTATTTCACAACCCAGTTAAATAGAACATCTAACTTGCCATCATTGGTGACAGTGATTATGTAAGCTTTCGAAACCCCATTATGAGATCCTTCGATATGAACCGTACATTTATCAACGCCAGTTGTAAGCTTGAAGCATCCTGAAAACGCCAAAGAGGGCTTCCATCCCTGTACTTTCTGTGGAGGCGTTTCCTTAGCGATAGGTCCCACTATGGTTTGACAAATAGTCGGGTTTCCTTTGCACAGGTCATCTTTACCCGGGAAATGCGAGGCACTAGCCTTTTTATATGCGGACAGGTAGGGTTCGACTTCAGGCATAGGATCATCGGAGCATTCTATAGGTGATGAGTGCAGCCACACTGAAAATCGACAGTAAAACAATAAAAAGTTTATCAATAGCAATCACTGCTAAAAAAAAATTGTCAGACCCATTTTTTATATGGTTTTATCGTATGATTCAATTTTATCATGAATCACCACTTTCACTGGGCTGATTTTCTTGAAACTTGTACGTGTACACTGTACACTTACTTACCTCTATGTATAGTCTATACGTCTACAGGTATCTTGGATGACAATGTTATTATATTCTATCAAAAGGGCTTTATTTTTTCCCCCTCTGTCTGCCTGTCTGTTTTTACGTCAGGCATATGTAGAATCACCACTTTCACTGGGCTGATTTTCTTGAAACTTGTACGTGTACACTGTACACTTACTTACCTCTATGTATAGTCTATACGTCTATAGGTATCTTGGATGACAATGTTATTATATTCAAAAGGGCTTTATTTTTTCTCCCTCTGTCTGCCTGTCTGTTTTTACGTCAGGCATATGTACTCGTAACTCGAGACGTAGAGCTTTGACGATACGTACGAGTATTATAGGCTTAGATTTTGCTTCATAAATCGTATCATAGAACATGTGAGTAACACCACCAATACCACCATTCGGTCGGTTGAATAGTAGGTTTTGTCTAATATACCTATATGTCCTATGTGGATAGGTATCTATCTATCTGACACATAAATGTATTTGAAAAAGCTCTTACCTGTGAAGGATATGACCACCACAACAAATGATGTAAAACTTGGTTTATATCGCAACATGCAGGAGGCAACGCTACAGAATATTCAATCGAACAGAAGTTTGAACAACAGAACGCACGTTTCAGATTTCGAAATACAACGAAGAGACTTTTTAACGGGCATGTAGGCAGGTATTATTTACCACCATAATTTTTATTAGAATGATTACCTATACTATGTATTTTGATTAATGCTTTATTAATTTTTCTGTGATTGAAGTACAGAGGGTTTCAGAAGTGTAAATTTAACATTAATTTTTTATCAAACTTCTAATCGTACGGAAACTCTTAATTTGAAATGGTATATTACCTATATGTCCTATGTGGATAGGTATCTATCTATCTGACACATAAATGTATTTGAAAAAGCTCTTACCTGTGAAGGATATGACCACCACAACAAATGATGTAAAACTTGGTTTATATCGCAACATGCAGGAGGCAACGCTACAGAATATTCAATCGAACAGAAGTTTGAACAACAGAACGCACGTTTCAGATTTCGAAATACAACGAAGAGACTTTTTAAACGGGCATGTAGGCAGGTATTATTTACCACCAACATGCAGGAGGCAACGCTACAGAATATTCAATCGAACAGAAGTTTGAACAACAGAACGCACGTTTCAGATTTCGAAATACAACGAAGAAACTTTTTAAACGGGCATGTAGGCAGGTATTATTTACACCATAATTTTTATTAGAATGATTACCTATATTATGTATTTTGATTAATTAATGCTTTATTAATCTTTCTGTGATTGAAGTACACGGGGTTTCAGAAGTGTAAAATTAACATTAATTTTTTATCAAACTTCTAATCGTACGGAAACTCTTAATTTGAAATGGCATAATATCCTATTTATCATCAGGTACTTCTAGGATATAGTTGTATTGAACCTTCAACTCAGTATCTCTAGACACTATTTGTTGGTATGTTCTCGGAGATCCATCCAGGGTCCCTTTGAACGAGACAGTACATTGATCTGCACCACTAGGTTTCAGTTGGATACATTCCACCGTGGTATCGGAGATCCATCCAGGGTCCCTTTGAACGAGACAGTACATTGATCTGCACCACTAGGTTTCAGTTGGATACATTCCACCGTGGTGTTTTCATATGTCCAGCTGGGGCATTTGGTCTCGAGGGACATCTTAGAGAGCTCCACTATGATTGTATGACAGGCATCATTAGGTGCTCCCTTACACAGGTCGTTTTTACCGGTAAAATTTACATTAGCCGCTTCTCTAAAGAAAGGAAAGACGACTGCGATTTCAGGAACTATCTTAGTGGGCATACTTTTCGCAGATAGTGTCTGCCAGCATGCTGAAACAAAGTGCAAAATATGGGAAAACATCATTTTTTTTTTACTATGGTCTCCTTATGGTATAATGATCTTTGGAAGTTTAGTACAGCCATATTTTCCTTTCCCAATTGAAAATTGACCAATTTTTACCGGTAAAATTTGCATTAGCCGCTTCTTTAAAGAAAGGAAAGACGACTGCGATTTCAGGAACTATCTTAGTGGGCATACTTTTTGCAGATAGTGTCTGCCAGCATGCTGAAACAAAGTGCAAAATATGGGAAAACATCTTTTTTTTTTTACTATGGTCTCCTTATGGTATAATGATCTTTGGAAGTTTAGTACAGCCATATTTTCCTTTCCCAATTGAAAATTGACCAATGAACCGTAAAAACGGAAAAGGAAAAGTTAATAATTACCTGTAAGGAATATGGCAGCTTTAAAAATTCGTTCTTTACTTGGCCACATCTCAAGATATTCCACAGTAAAATGCAAAATTTATGACAAAATACGGCAATAAACCAGTCACTCCAGTGTTTTCTGCTTGTAAATGTAGGTGGGATGAGGTACTTGTCCATAGGTATACCTAACACCTAAGTACATAGAAAAACAGCTGTACGATTAATCAAAAATATACCTACATATAGGGTAAGAAATCAAAAATATACCGAAAAGTTAATAATTACCTGTAAGGAATATGGCAGCTTTAAAAATTCGTTCTTTACTTGGCCACATCTCAAGATATTCCACAATAAAATGCAAAATTTATGACAAAATACGGCAATTAACCAGTCACTCCAGTGTTTTCTGCTTGTAAATGTAGGTGGGATGAGATACTTGTCCATAGGTATACCTAACACCTAAGTACATAGAAAAACAGCTGTACGATTAATTCAAATACAGAAATCAAAAATATACCTACATATACTTATCTACTTAATTGACGTGAACTAGTCCATATGCTCCATAATACTTCTAATAAAGGGAACAAATCATCCAAGAGTTTAAAAATTCATAATGTGCACGATGTTGAAATAAAATTACCATTATCCATAGGTATACCTAACACCTAAGTACATAGAAAAACAGCTGTACGATTAATTCAAATACAGAAATCAAAAATATACCTACATATACCTACTTACTTAATTGACGTGAACTAGTCCATATGCTCCATAATACTTCTAATAAAGGGAACAGATCATTCAAGAGTTTAAAAATTCATAATGTGCACGATGTTGAAATAAAATTACCATTCAAATTTAGAAAAATAAATGTGGGCAGGTGGGCCAATAAATGGTACGTTTTTTAGGTGGGCGAATAAATGGTACACTTACCCTACTTACTTAATTGACGTGAACTAGTCCATATGCTCCATAATACTTCTAATAAAGGGAACAGATCATTCAAGAGTTTAAAAATTCATAATGTGCACGATGTTGAAATAAAATTACCATTCAAATTTAGAATACCTACAGGATTTAACTGTAAAACATCATCTTAAAATCATATTCATACACGTCAGTAGATATGACCGTATGACTGCAGTAGTCAATGCGTCAAGGATAACTGTACCAAAAAATATAACAATTTATTCCTTTGGCTCTCCTTTATTTTGCCGAATTTATTTCTTTTCAAGAACTTTACGACCACTGGGAATAGCTTGGTACAAGAATTATGAGAGGGAGCAAAAATGTACATATGCATGAAGTTCATAACTTCAATAGGAAAGTGATATATCTCCTTTATTTTGCCGAATTTATTTCTTTTCAAGAACTTTACGACCACTGGGAATAGCTTGGTACAAGAATTATGAGAGGGAGCAAAAGTGTATGCATGAAGTTCATAACTTCAATAGGAAAGTGATATAAATAAAAACGTGGGGAAATGTGTGTTTTTCCAAGAAGAATCTCTGGAGAGATACTTTCTCTTCTTCGAAATAAATTCATTTTTAGAAAGGGCTGATCGCTGATCGAAGTGTGAAAATGTTTAATCCTATACCATCGAACATGGTGAGGATAGAGTTATGTTATACAGCATCAAAGTGGAAGATGAACTTGCACTTTGATGTAAAATGCAATGGAGCAGTTGCAAATGGGTAAAAATTATAAATAAATGGTCGATTCCTATGTATAAAGTTGGGAAAAATCCAAATCTGAGGTCAAAACTCCGAAAAAATAACTGTAAAAGGTCTAAAATTCAATTTTTATTTTCCGTTCTAATGAAAGAACTCAGAAAAAATAACTGTAAAAGGTCGAAAATTCAATTTTTATTTTCCGTTCTAATGAAAGAGTTCAAAGATGTGTGACGTCAGACTTTACGCAGTTGTTTTTTCGTCCACTAGGTAGCGCCACTATGTAAGCGCGCTAGCGGAGGAGCAGAAAGAACTGCGCAGAAACTTATGCGCACAAACACATTAATGGTAGCGCCACTATGTAAGCACGCTTGCGGAGGAGCAGAAAGAACTGCGCAGAAACGTATGCGCACAAACACATTAATGCGTTGCCTGCGAGGGAGCTTTGCTCGGGACATTTGATGTAACGTCATCGCCTACGGGAGCATATGCCGTGACGTCAAAGTTCACGATCTACCGGTATTTTTTAAATCGATTTATCTCGGGATCTAGAAGTCGTAGAAGAAAAAGTAAAATTCCGTTGGTCCTCATTTTTCCTGCTCTATGACTTTGAAACATCACCCAAGTAAGCTCAACTGATCTATTGTGTCAATAGGTAGGAGATGTATGCACCTACATGGTTAGGTATCATCTCTTTTCTTTTCCTTTTATCAGACACCTACCAATGTTACCTAAAGTCTTTTACCGATTGATCCTATTTCACGCTCAATGTAGGTTTTAGATGCTAAATGCCAAGAACGTCAGTAACGTTACACATGCCAAATTAATACACATATGTAGATTCGTAGAAGCTTAACCCATTCTTTAGAACTATTAAGCCCCTACACCTAAGTCTCAGATTGGACTTTTTGTGTATGGAGTTAAGAACATGTACATATGTAAGTATAATGCTGACCAAGAATTTTACTGATTTTCTCATTTTTCAACCCCATTTTCTCTCGTTATATTAAATAAAATAGGTAGGTACATAAATATTGATTTTCCTTAACCAAGATCGAAAAATTCCCGGAGGGACGGGCCCCGCTTGTTGTGTATGGAGTTAAGAACATGTATGTAAGTATAATGCTGACCAAGAATTTTACTGATTTTCTTATTTTTCAACCCCATTTTCTCTCACCATCGAACATGGTGAGGATAGAGTTATACAGCATCAAAGTGGAAGATGAACTTGCACTTTGATGTAAAATGCAATTGTGTCAATAGGTAGAAGATGTATGCACCAACATGGTTAGGTATCATCTCTTTTCTTTTCCTTTTATCAGACACCTACCAAAGTTACCTGAAGTCTTTTACCGATTGATCCTATTTCACGCTCAGTGTAGGTTTTAGATGCTAAATGCCAAGAACGTCAGTAACGTTACACATGCCAAATTGATACACACGTATGTAGATTCGTAGAAGCTTAACCCATTCTTTAGAACTATTAAGCCCCTACACCTAAGCCTCAGATTGGGCTTCTTGTGTATGGAGTTAAGAACATGTATGTGTGTATAATGCTGACCAAGAATTTTACTGATTTTCTCATTTTTCAACGCCATTTTCTCTCGTCTTGTTTCAGAATTCCACACCCATTCGTCACAAAGCCACCCATTTCATCAACGTTCCATCTTATGCCGCCAAAGTTTTTTACATACCTACCTATGTATGTTCTTGCTTATGAAATTCGGGGCTCTATTAAGAGTTCACTTCACAACTATTGGTACTACAAGCGTCCAAATTGGTACAAGCAATTTGGGGTCCCTACAAAGACAAACACAGAGTACAGTTAATGTTGGGGAGGCAGGCAGGCGAATGTTAGTCAGTAAGTAGGTACCATGTACGAGTATCTGCTCTGTCAGCTCTGTTATTGAATGAGTTATATTTATTATACCCTTTTTCTGCCAGGTCTATTTTGACTGATTTTCCAAGGTACATACCTAGGTATTTTCTTTTTCAACAGCACCGAAGTACCACCATAATGGACTTCTATTCTTCATTGCTGGGAGCATGGCAGAAGGAGCATCTATCAGTCCCCTACATATTTTTTTAAGATACCTACCTACTGATAGGGGGAACTATATTAACGAAGTTCTTATCGTCCTGAAATCGAAGCTTGAAGGAGGACCAGACAGGAGAAAGCCAGCCGTTCTGAGAACAAACGGGCGAGAATAGAACCCGGCAACTAATAGCGATCAAAAGGCAGACGCCTGATCCTCAGAAATGCGAGAAACAATACATGAATACCAATGAGTGGGTTAGGTAAGCATTTTGAGACTTAGAAAGGAGATTATGGCAGGAAAACTTTGCCTTGCGTTGATCTATGTCGTCTTTTCGTTTAATCTGGGCTTTTGTTTAATCTTCAGCACTATAGCTGATATACTTGTAACATATTCGAGGAGATCAATACAAGACTGAATGTGCGCTGGAGAGAAAGTGATTATGCAACGCTATGGGGGAACAGCCCAGATAGTCTTCCTAATATATCAGCATGTTGTAGGAACATGGTGTATAAAATATAGCTGATATACTTGTAACATATTCGAGGAGATCAATACAAGACTGAATGTGCGCTGGAGAGAAAGTGATTATGCAACGCTATGGGGGGAACAGCCCAGATAGTCTTCCTAATATATCAGCATGTTGTAGGAACATGGTGTATAAAATGGTACAACCTTGGCTTAAATGAGGAACTTGGGAGGTATCACCGGAGCTTTGAGACGTTAGATCATAGATGAAATAATTTTATGAATCACAATTTGAATTATACTTACATTACATAGTTGCCCAAAGGACTGTGTTCTTAAATAGCTGTTGAATAACAAATTTTGTATCTCAGTAGGTAGGTATCTCTCCATATTCTTTATTACTGACTATTCCAGGCACCTACGATTGATTACAGTATATAAAACTCGAAATATGTGTCTGAGTGTCTGTAATGTCCAAAATTCAAATCCAGAGTTTAACATCTTTCTATTAAATCTAGATCAATTTGGACTTCAGAGACTCGAAAGCTCATAACCGTGTAACTCCCTTCTTTCCCAGACCTATGTAGTAGGTAAGTAGGTATCCTTCAACCCTTCTCTACAATTCCCAGGAATCGCTACTGTCCTAATTTCCTATAACTAGTAGTTATCTGCAACAACAGAATAAAAAAAAAAGGATTTTTTTTCTGTCATACACCTCGGTTCCAGAGACAAGAGTGTCACTTCATCACTCGTGTCTATGTAATTAATATTTTTATAGTGTGAAAGTATTCTATGTCCTCTATCTAGGTTTGTAGCGTTCCAGAGACAAGAGTGTCACTTCATCACTCGTGTCTATGTAATTAATATTTTTATAGTGTGAAAGTATTCTATGTCCTCTATCTAGATTTGTACTGTATAAAGTGTCCTATCTACTTTAAAGTGTATCCGAAATTAATAGACGGTTTAACTATAGAACCGATCTAAAGAGCTTACAGAATACAGACCACTTTGAGGACTTGCATAAGGAGGAATTTCGCTAAATTGAATTCAAGCAAGCAAAAACAATCGACTAAAAGTCTCTCACTATCTGATAAGGGAACGGACAATATACCATACAGTGGTTGCAGTAGAGTGGTTAGCATTCACCTCATTCTATGTTATACTACACACGTCATGCCTGAGCGAGAAATTGAAGAAACGAGTTTACGTGAGTTACCTGCCTACCTATCTTATTACCCCCTATTTCTTGTATGTAGGTACCTACTTATAGTTTTTAATGAAATTTAATATGGCCGGGACAACAATGAGAGTTTAAATAAATAAACAAAGTAGGTATATCTCTTGGACTAAGTATAGGTAATTTGATCGGTTGATTTCAAAATTTTCAGACAATAATAATTAGGTATGCTTAGTTCATGGATTAAACTTAAATCGAGTTTAAGTTAATGTGATGGCCCGGCCCTTAGTTACGAGTACCACATTTCTTAGGTCTTCTCCTTTTGGTTAGATAATAATTATCAAGAATGCATTCCTTTGATTACCTAGTAAAGTTACCAAAGCAAAATGTACTTAAGGGCGTACCAAAAAACCTAGCTACTTTTTTGGCATTTTTTGTAATCTCTTTACCTGCATAGGTATGTAGCCTTTTTTTTTCTTTATTTTTTCAATTCCACCAAAGTTTTTGAATTCATCACGTCATGCCTGAGCGAGAAATTGAAGAAACGAGTTTACGTGAGTTACCTGCCTACCTATCTTATTACCACCTATTTCTTGTATGTACCTACTTATAGTTTTTAATGAAATATGGCCGGGACAACAATGAGAGTTTAAATAAACAAAGTAGGTATATCTCTTGGACTAAGTATAGGTAATCTGATTGGTTGATTTCAAAATTTTCAGACAATAATTATGCTTAGTTCAAGGATTAAACCTGAATCGAGTTTAAGTTAATGTGATGGCCCGGCCCTTAGTTACGAGTACCACATTTCTTACCAGTTTACCAATAGTATTAGGTCTTCTCCTTTTGGTTAGATAATAATTATCAAAAATACATTCCTTTGATTACCTAGTAAAGTTGCCAAAGCAAAATATACTTAAGGGCGTACCAAAAAAACCTAGCTACTTTTTTAGTATTTTTTATAATCTCTTTACCTGCATAGGTAGGTAGCCTTTTTTTTGAATTCCATCCATCTAATATCTGTTTAATTTTCCTTTTAGTTTCACTCGAACTTGTCTTCCTTCCACAAAATTATGGACCCAAAGATATTACCCAAAGAATACGGTGGAGAAATTCCCATGGCTCAAATGATAGGTAAGTTAATTTATAATTCGGATCCCGAAATCGAAAAGAGAAGGAAGACAGGATAGGAGAAAGCCAGGCGTTCCCAGAACGAACATTATCCGTTCAGGATAATATCTGCTCCGGGTGGGAATCGAACCCGTGGCCTAGCGCGCTTACGAGGCAGACGCGCTACCAACCAAGCTAACTCGGCTGGCAAAAAAAAATCTTTTAAATAAGGAATCAAAATATTATATAATATATATATTTTCATTTTCAGCTGACTACAAAGAAAAGCTCCTCAAGAAGCGCGAACTGCTGTTAGATTTAGACAACCTGAAAATCACCATCAACAAGAAGGCCAAATACGTGACTGAGATGCAAGACCAAGATATCACGGGACTTGCTGGTTCATTCCGTAAGCTGGAGGTGGACTAAGCGCAGATCTCTGGACAGTAGATTTCTCATCCATTAAAATTCCGACGCTCTTCAGCTTTCGAAACCCCATTATGAGATCCTTCGACATGAACCGTACATTTATCAACGCCAGTTGTAAGCTTGAAGCATCCTGACTTGCTGGTTCATTCCGTAAGCTGGAGGTGGACTAAGCGCAGATCTCTGGACAGTAGATTTCTCATCCATTAAAATTCCGTCAGTAATGGTCAGTATTCAGACTGTACTGAAAGTGGTCATGTTTTCGCGTTTGTAGATATTCCGTCATCATCATTAAATTTCATAAATCTTTTGTTAGTCTATTAATAAGTATCATTTGGGGTTGGATTTACAGTCTTGTGATGAACATGTGTGTTACATGTGCTTATTGCTCATATACAGATGTTGGAAAACATCTGAATTGCAAATTTAATGTTACAAACATGAATGTCAGCATAGGACTGTTGAAAGTGATCATGTTTTCGCGTTTGTAGATATTCCGTCATCATCATTAAATTTCATAAATCTTTTGTTAGTCTATTAATAAGTATCACTTGGGGTTGGATTTACAGTCTTGTGATAAACATGTGTGTTACATGTGCTTATTCGTAGATTCGTAGAAGCTCAACCCGTCCTTTGGGGCTGGTCAGCCCCTACACCTAAGCCTCAATTTGGGCTTTTTGTGTGTGGGGTTAAGCACGTGCTTATTGTGCTTATTGCTTTTCCTGCTCTGTATAATAATATATATGAGCAATAAGCATGTGCTTATTGCTCATATAAGGCACTAGCCTTTTTATATGCGGACAGGTAGGGTTCGACTTCAGGCATAGGATCATCGGAGCATTCTATAGGTGATGAGTGCAGCCATACTGAAAATCGACAGTAAAACAATAAAAAGGTTATCAATAGCAATCACTGCTAAAAAAAAAAAAATTGTCAGACCCATTTTTTATATGGTTTTATTGTATGATTCAATTGTATCATGAATCACCACTTTCACCGGGCTGATTTTCTTGAAACTTGTACATGTACACTGTACACTTACTTACCTCTATGTATAGTCTATACGTCTACAGGTATCTTGGATGACAATGTTATCATATTCTATCAAAAGGGCTTTATTTTTTCCCCCTCTGTCTGCCTGTCTGTTTTTACGTCAGGCATATGTACTCGTAACTCGAGACGTAGAGCTTTGAAGATACGTACGAGTATTATAGGCTTAGATTTTGCTTCATAAATCGTATCATAGAACATGTGAGTAACAGTTACACCACCAATACCACCATTCGGTCGGTTGAATAGTAGACTTTGTCTAATATACCTATATCCTATGTGGATAGGTATCTATCTATCTGACACATAAATGTATTTGAAAAAGCTCTTACCTGTGAAGGATATGACCAC
>NW_007378969.1:71087-74809 GCF_000475195.1 Diaphorina citri | reverse complement strand
GAACTAGATTCCTTGATGACACAATGGTGCGGTACAAGATATGGAGAAGGATGCGAGGCTACGCTAAGATGTCCTAACTCCAAATACTCATCCATAAATTTCTTATACTCATGAAAGAGTTGCGGTTGTTTATGCAAGCGGGATTCAAGCGAAAGAAAACGTTTCAATGCAATATCTCTAGTAGATCCTACCGCGGGTTGTTGCTCCTTGAAAGGCAAGCACACATTGTAACGACCGTCGGGTTCACGTACTGTGGTATCCTGGTAATACTGTTCACATTTTACATTTTCCGGATTTTCAAATTTTTGTGATGAAACCTCTTCTACTTCCCAGAAACGTTTAATGAGAGTATCTAGCGGCGGTTCTGAATCTACCGTACGAACAAACAACGAATTTTTAGTTTCACAAAAATCTGAAACAGGAACCTTTCCCATGAGTACCCAACCGAAAATCGTGTTGATAGCGACAGGTTCACCCTGTATAATAGTAGGACCTTTAGTAATGAGAATATGTGGATAGAGATCAGCACCTAAGAGAAAATCTATTTTCCCGGATTTGTGAAAGTCTGTATCAGCGAGGCAAATAGAAGAGTATTGTTCCCTCACACTAGACGGCAAACTAACAGAAGGTAAGTCCGATGAGATTTTAGACAAGATGACAGCCTCTGTAGTAACTTCCAGTGACGAGACCTGAGCGGGAGTTAACCTACACAGAACATTACCTCTACTCTGAAACGTATGTTCATTGCCAATACCTGAAATATTCGTGCGAGATGATGAACACTTCAGTCCCAGTTTCTGAACAACACTAGCACTAATACAACTTATCTGGGATCCAGGATCGATCAATAAACGAATAGGTTGAAAATGCCCACAAGCATCCTGAATCCGTGCCTGCGCGGTTGCTAATAAAACGGTAGACTTCTCACCGGTGTGACAGGTGAGTGTTGTAGCAGGAGACGGACCAGGGGGGACGCTTGGGGGTTGCGGAGCGGGCGGTTTTGTAAAATGTAACAACGTATGATGAGAAGAGCTCTGACACTTGGAACAACGCGACACAGACCTACACTCAGACATAACATGGTTTCCTAAACAGTTGAAACATTTCTTATGTAATTTTACAGTCTCATATCTCTTGGTCGGTTCCATAGCATGAAACGCGGAACACTGAAACAACCTATGACCTTCCTTACACAAGGGACATGAAACGGATGGAAAATTCTGTTGAGTAGTAGACACCAAATTATTACGAGTCGGTCTCATACTGTTAGGATGCGGATGAGATGACGCGGCGGGTTTTCTATGATGCGAAATCTGCGGCATTTGTTCAGTATCTTGACTAATCTCACGAATATGACATTGCTTTTGTACAAACAACATCAATTGTTGAAACGTAGGTACCTCGTTCAGACTGAACTCGGCCTCAAAACGTTGGCGGGTGTTTGTATCAAGCGCACGTAACGCAAGATGCATAGCAAAATAATCAGCGGGTTCACGAAGACCGATGGCACCATAAGCGGAAAAGTTTGTATTAAAGCAATCGTAATGTTTCCTCAGATTTTCAAGAGAATCTGACGACAGCGGACGAAACGAGAAGAGTTTATTCAAATAGAAAGCGCCTAGGTTGCGCTTGTTCTGATATCTTTCAACAACAGTTTTGTAAGCGATAGTATAGTTCGCCCCAGAGAGCGGTAAAGATTCAATAAGAGAAAGAGCGGGACCACCTAGAAAAGTCTTTAGATATTGAAACTTTTCAGTATTAGAAAGCGATTTGTTTTTATCAATAGTCGAATCAAACAACCCGAAGAAATTGGGCCACTCATGCAGATCACCATGAAATACTGGGATTTCTAATTTAGGTAAGCGGGGTGATGCGACAGGAGGGGTTGACACCGACGGTGTGGCAGCGGTACTGGTACTTGCCATCTCAGCTAGTTTCTCCTGTGAAGTTTTAAGATTATTAATCATAGCACAGGCCTTAACCTTATAGTAAAGATCTTCAAAGGCAATTCCCTGAGCCACCGAGGACTTCTGTGTTGTCGAATCTGAAAGTTTCTGACATATGAGAAATATCTCTTCCTGAACAGCATCAAAATCTGCATAGTGAGATTCGATCCTATCATAACGAACCAAAAAGGCAGCTAGATTCTCCTTGATCTTGAGGTCCAATGCGGAAGAGTCAAACAACGATTGCATACGGGCGAAAATCTTTTCCCTACGTTTGAGAAATTTCTCTAACTTTTCCTGATCAGTAGACGACATTTTTCAATGAATAAGTAGGCAACAGTAAAATTCTAAAAGAGGGTTGACCGTGAGCAAAAAAAAAAAAAACTACGTTAAGTGTGTGGGTATAAGTATCATATGAGAAGAAAAAATCTAAGTTCAAACTATAAACAAATCTGAAATACCTATTTATGATCTGAAATGCGAGTATTTCAGGTAACCAGAGAATAAATTCAATTGTGTAAAACGGTCTGATAATAAACAAACTCAAACACAAAGTTAACACAAATAAGTTTGTTTTAACACAAAAATTCATGCAAGTAAGAATGGTTCCAATGACTTACGTACTGCCACAATGAATACTTATACCTATGTATATTTCCTAACTTTCTAGATGCTTCACTAATACACACGGCAATTATGACACTTGAAATTTTAAGGAAAAAGATTAAGAATATGAACATCAATAAAATTGAACATGAAAAGCAAATTTTTATGCAGATTCTACTCTTCACTGAAAAATACGCGGAACGAGCAAATTAAAGCGAATAAGAAAGAATGAAAATTGAAGAGAGAATAATACGATAGGTAGGTAGGTAGGTAAAAGTTAAAAGATAGATTTAGCGAAATAAAATAAGAAACTTGGCGGTTTAGCGAACGAATAGCAAATAGCAAAATAGAAACGCGGTTTGACAACAAAAGAAAGCAAAAGAGTTAGAGATGAAAGACCAAATAGGTAGGTAGGTATCTAGTGTTAAAACGACACAATTAGTAAAACTGATATTACGCGGTTATCACAAAAAATATTACGTAAGAGGTAAAATTAAAGCGGATTAAACACAAAAGCGATTTTGCAACAGAAAAACACAAAACAAAAAAGGAGCCTCTAATCCGAAAACCCAAAACGATTTATAATAAAGACCCCGACCCTTAAAGCGGAAAAAAAGATAGAAAAAAAAATCCCAAAAATGACTAGAAAAAGAAAGAACGCGGTTCAAAAAAATCGATTCGTCCCGAAGACCAAATTTATGTTACGGTAACTCTAGGGAGGGGCAGAGGACTGTAAAGGCTGCCCTTATTTTGGGGACTTTTCTTTGGTTTTGTGTGTGTTCTTTGTTTATTGTGATTTATTTAATTTATTTTTTTTTATTTTTAGTGAAGTTTTTGTTGTTGTTTTTTATTTTTTATTTTTTATTATGTTATTATTAGTTGTTTGTTTTATTATTTATTATTTTTTTATTATTTTATGTATTGTGGTATTTTGTTGTATTATTATTATTGTTTGTAATTTTTTTATTTCATTTTTTATGTGAGTTTGTATTGTTTTATTTTAACTCTCTATGTGTTAGGAAAAAGGAGTGGATAGGAGGGAGATAACGGGCGATGTTTGCTCTTATTAGTGCCTTCGTGCGACTTGGTTGAAATTATTTATTTAGGCTTGGTGGCCTTGGTCATTCTGGGGTCATTAGATAGTGTTAGTTCAAATATGGAAGTCACCGC